>NW_007245664.1:486734-574926 GCF_000164805.1 Carlito syrichta | reverse complement strand
CCACTGCACTCCAGTCTGGGCGACAGAGTGAAACTCCAACTCAAAAAAAAAAAAAAAAATCAGGTATAGATTTATTTTGATACTCAAATTAGTAAAAGTACATTTTTAAATATCTCAAAGAACAAAAAAGACTAATTCTAAGCTGCTTGAAGTTTGTTTTAATAGGCTAAATCTTCTACTACAAAGTATTTTTTGTTTGGGGGGACTTTTTTTGTGTGTGGAGACAGAGTTTCACTCTGTCACCCAGGTTGGAGTGCAGTGGCATGATCATGGCTCACCACAGTCTTGCACTACTGGGCTCAAGTGATCCTTCTGCCTGAGCCTCCCATGAAGCTGGGACTAGAAGCATGCCTGACCATATCGTGCAAATTTTTCTATTTTTTGTAGAGACGCGGTCTTGCTTTGTTGCCCAAACTGGTATTGACTTCCTAGCCTCAAGCGATTTTCCCACCTCAGCCTCCCAGTGTTGGGAATATAGGCATGAGCCACCATGCCTGGCATCTTCTACAACAATGTCTTTACACAAACATCACACACTAGTGTTAAAATATAACTATGTAATTTATCAATAATTCCATATCATGTACGATAACATTCTGCGCCTTCCAATTTTTACATAAATATTTTACGTACACACTTATGAAAATTCAAGTGTTCATTTTTTATAAAAGGAAACAAGCTATATTCGTTGTTGTTTGCCTGAGGAAAATCACCCAAAATTGAAATTTGGGAGCAAAGGGCATTACATGTAATATCAAGTACCTTCTGTCCACAGAAAATCTGCAGAGCATATCATGTTCTCACTGACTCTAAATTCCTTCATGTCTTAGGCACTAATTTCTTTTAAGTGCTTAAGTACCATAAATTTCTATGTCTTGTCAATCAATTGTTCAAAATTAAAAGTCAAAGCTGATGGGTGTTTCAAGTGTAACTGAAAAGGCATTAATCTGTAAAAACTAAAGAAGACAAGAAAACACAGTTGGAAAGCACTTGAAAATCTACGTATCTCCGTGATATCATAATCTACTATGTCTTCTAAGAATCTGGTATGTTAAATAGCTTTGTGGTCAAACAAAGAAATATAATGCTTTAAAAAACATTCAAATTGAAGTGGTTAGGCATCCCTGCTGTATTATTTGATTAGCAGTTGCTAAGATGCTAGTTAGAAACCTCATGACAAAGTAGAGCCAAAATTTTGAAATTTACATCATACTAACATTGGTATCTTTATTCTGAATGAATTCCTCATTTGCCATTTAATCTTTATTTAACATATTGCCTGTGACTGCTTGTGGTTATACATGTAGAACTTTCTAAAAATAAATATGGGATTTGTAGCCTTAAAATTAACATATCTTTTGTCTTCAACTTCTCCATGTGTCCAAGTACCTACTCATGTAAACACCCAGTTCTCCCATGTACTTAGATTCCGTTCAGGTAACTTCTCAGCTTACAGACCCCTCTCTTCATCTAAGAACTGTTCCCCAACCACACAGTGGACTCGGGGAACCATGCTCAGACCCTGTGATCCCATTCTCTCCGTCAGAGCTGAGACATGTACCAGGAGACAGCCAACCTCCTTTAGCAAATCAAGCTCTCTCACCCAAGAATTAGTTAGGGAGACACATTCTCTATTGGTCAACGTAAATGAGTAGATATAAATTCTTCGGGACAACTCTCTTTTACAGTGTGGATAGAAAAATCAAAGAAAGTCCATCTGCAGAGAGTGAATAAAGAATGAATTAGATGACCAGAGAGAGATTTAAAGGCTGCAACCTTTAAATGTTTTCCAAAGTCTTACAGGTCTCAATTCCAGCTGAAAATAAGGTCTTAGATTTTCTACCCTCCACTACATTTTCCTTATTTTTTCCTTATGATAGCTTGAATAGATGTTTGTTCCTTCACTAAGTTACCTGTGGATAGATATATCCTTTTCAGATATATGTCCTTCAGAGTGCTGATAATTTTTATGAGATTATAGATATATACTCAGCAGTTCAAATGTAAATTTATTAATTTATACATCATGAAAATCTCATCAACACTATATCTTTTCACATTAGAATATATACTGACATGCATCTACTGACACATATCACAATTGCTGTTTTTGCAGAATACTGGTATCTCATAAAAACAGTAGTTTGCACACATTTCCAACTGTAAAACTGAATCCAATTCTCCTGCTACTAACTCCACATATTCAATGATTTACATAAAAGTCATACTATATTGGTCTTCCTTGATGAATTTAAGAATTAGACTGACTCTTATTACAATAACAATAAGGTGCGGGTAGAATCATATTGAGCTCCCAAAATGAATTAAGACTCAACTTCTCGTGGGCAATATTTTGAACGTGCCTATACTAAATGCTGTGATTTTCAATAATTTGTTCTTTTAAAATGCACACGCCCAAGAGTCTGTGTTTCAGGCATTGCAAAGCAGTTTTCATTGGAAAAGTCCTCATGCTGATAAACACAAAAGTTGAAAAAATATTAAAAAATAAGAATTTGAAGGCTTTGAACAGAAATCAAATTAGGCATCAACTGACAGCTATGAGCCCTGGAAGATGCCAGGAAGCACAGTAGGTGAATTCTTGGGGCTTCTTCCCAGAGGGCACCTGCTAGGAGGCAGAGGAGAGCCCAAGCAGAGAGTATAGCCTCACTGGATGGAGGATGTCTTGGGGGCGGTTCAGAAAAGGGCAGAAGGCAAGATCTGTGCACACACCCCTCAAAAGTATCTCCTTGATTCCTGACAGTATTACAACAAAGAGATTGAAACAATATAACAATTTTTTAAGCAAGGATTTCCACTTAAAATTACTAAAAACTAGCTGGGCTCGGTGGCTCAGCCTGTAATCCCGCGCCTTTGGGAGGCTGAGGTGAGTGGATTGCCTGAGCCCATAGGTTCGAGACCTGCCTGGGCAGCGAGACGTCATCTCTGCAATAAATCAAAAAATCAGCCAGGCACGGTAGCGCATGCCTGTAATTCCGGCTACTGGGAATGCTGAGGTGGAAGGATCACCGGAGCCCAGCAGGTTGAGGTTGCAGTGGCCAGGAGCGGCCACTGCACTCCAGTCTGGGCGACAGAGTGAGACTTCAACTCAAAAAAAAAATTACTAAAAACTATCAGATCTTCCCCATAGGGTTACTGGTGAATGGAATGTTAATAACAGAGAAAAAAACAGAAAATGTTATTTTTTCAATATAGCAGTCTAATTTCCCCATTGCATAGGGACTAAAATACTCTGCAGTAAGGAAACCAAAAGGAAATAAACTGTGATTCTGAAAATGGAATGGCTGCCTGCTTAATGATACTCATTATCAATGGCAATCTTCCAACTAAAAGCACTAATAGTATTATTACTTTAGTGCTCAGAGTAGGTCAAATCGAAAACTTCCAAGAGTACACATATATTTTTGGTCCTAAATTAAACACCTAATCAGCAAAGCCTAGTTCAAACAGTTCATGTTTTGCTTTTTTCCCCCTGATAGAATAGCTCTTAGCAAAGAAAACACAGTTTTAACAGCTTCCAAAAGAATGTTTGCTTTCATTTTCAATGAAATATATGTATGTTTATTTAAAATACAAAATATGCAAGGTATTGTGTTCAATATAAAAACAAGACTCAAAAATAAATTCCTCCTTCAATGTGCTTATCTAGTAACAGAGAGACACAGGAATGACTAAAGAAAAAATAGCAAACCATCAGGACAAAGACATGGCTAAGTGCATTTACAGAGCACAAGATTACTCCTAATTAGGGATAAAAACAGGTTTCAAGATCATGGCACTACAGAAGGGCATAAATAGAATCTTAGCCAGGCACAGTGGCTCACACCTGCAATCGCAGTACTTTGGGAGCCCAGGAGCTCAAGACCAGTTGGAGAAACATAGCGAGACTCGTCTCTACAAAAAAATTTAAAAAACATTAGCTGGGCGTGGTGGAGCATACCTGTAGCCCAAGTTACTTGGGAGTCTAAGGTGGAAGGATCGCTTGGGCCCAGAAAGTCAAATCATGATTGTGCCACTAAACTCTAGCCTGGGTGACAGAGTGAGACCCTGCCTTGGAGAAAAAAAAAAAAGAGGAGGAAAAAAAAAGATTTTGAACAAGTAATGAAATGGTGATAAATATGCTGTAGGTAAACTAATCTGGCAGCATATAAAATAAAGGACTGGAAGGCAATGGGTCTGGGGGCAAATTAATGATTAAGATTTAAAGGGAGGAGGGTGAGAAGGGAAACCCTACTAAGACCCTTCAAGAAGAAAATAAAAAAGATTTCAAGTCAAAGTAGTCTTTATAAGATTATACAATTAGGGACAAATCTGAGAATCAATGCAAAGAAAAAAATACACAAAAATTTAACCAATCATTCTCCAAATATAAGAAGAAAAGAAAGAAAAACAATGGCTAAAAGATTACATATGTGAGGGATTACAATAATGATGGTTCCATAAAAAATAATCAGGAATTCAGGAAGGACAGGTTTAGTAGAGATCATAAATTTAGTTTGGAATATATTCTCTTGTGAAGCATATAAATATTCATATTCCTGTGTATCCTGAAATGTGAACAGATAATAGTGTTGATGAGACTTCCATGATGTATAAATTAATAAACTTATATTTGGACTGCTGAATATATGTCTATAATCTCATAAAAAAGTTATCAGCACTCTAAACGACATATATCTTAAATATCTGTAATCCAATTCTATCCCATGATAGCTTTACAACAGTTTTGTTGAGGTATAATTTATACAATAAAATGTACCCATTATAGTGTAGTTCAATAATTTTTAAGTAAATATACTGTGTGTAACTATATACCACATACTAGTTCTATCACCTCAAAAATTTCTCTTATGATGCTGGCAGTAGGTTTTTCATAGATGCCTCTTATTGGGTTGAGAAAATGTCTTGGAAAAAATAATCAATGGGGGTCAAGTAGCTCTCTATATCTATTTGGATGACACATGAGTTTGATCATTTATCTATTAATATGATATTTTATTTTAATTGATTTTTAAATAAATCCCAGTTAATAATGGTATATGAGATTTAATGCAATTTCTATGTTCATAGATCCAATTTGTTAATATTTTGTTCAAAATTGTTACATCTATGTTCAGGAGGGTTACTGCTCTATAGTTTCCTAGAATATTTTTGGCTTTTTAATATTAGCGAAATAGGATGTGTTGGAATGTGTTCCTTTATCTTACTTTGTAAAGAGTTTGCAAAGTACTGGTATTGCATTTTTAAATGTTTGACAGAACATTTGTGTGGTTTTTGCATGTGTAGGAAAATTTTCTATTACTAATTTATTTGTTATAGGACAATTCAGATTTTCTATTTCTTCTTGAGTCAGTGTTGGCAATTTTATGTCTTTCTAGAATTGTGTCCATTTCATTAAGTTGTCTAAATGACTGGCATAAAGGTTTTCATATTATTCCCTTATAATACTTTTAGTTTCGGTAGAGTCTGTAGTGATGTTTCCTCTTTCATTTTCCAATTTTGGTATTTTTGTGTGTGACTTTTTTCTTTTTTAAATGGTCAATCTAGCTAAAGATTTATTTGTTTTAAAAAAATCTTTTCGAAGGACCAACTTTTGGTTTCATTAAGTTTTTCTACTGTTGTTCTGATTTTTATTTCATTGGTTTTCACTTTAGCCTTTGTTATTTTCTAACATCTGCTTACTTAGGGTTTGAGTTTTTCTAACTCTTGAAGTGGAAACATAAGATTGTTGGATTTTCAGTCTTTCTTCTTTCACTCATATTGCACTTAGAAGTTTTTTGTTTAATTTCTAAATATTTGGGGAATTTCAAATTTCTTCCTTTTTTAATTCTGTTATGGTCAGAGGATACACTTTGTGTGATTTCAGTCCTTTTAAATATATTGTGACTTACTTAATGATCTAACATATTGTCTCATATGACGAATAATCCATGTGACATTGAAATAATCTGTATGCTGATGGTGTTGAGTAGACTGTACCATGCACGCCAGTTTAAGTCAAGGTTGTTGATAGTGTCGCTCAAGTATTCTGTGTTTTCTGTCTAGCTGCTCTATTAACTATTTTAAAAGAGTATTGAGATCGTCAACCATAATTACTAAGTTTTCTATTTCTCCTTTCAATTCTGTCAGGTTTTTGTCTGTGTATTTTGGGTTCCATAGTATTTTAGTGGTTTGCTATTTCTATTTCCACTCTTAGAAAGTAAAAGACAAATTTTAAAAAAGACCATGCTCGGAGAAGACACAAAAGTGGTCTCAACATCCAAAGGCACATTCCTAACTGCAGCTTCAATAATATTCTCTGCCTATTTCATCCAAAAAATATTGTCAAATTCATTCTACCTGTTTTCATCACTTTCTCCCCTTTTCTCACCACACTGAATACAAAGCTCTAGGATTTTCTTACACCATTACAAAGACTTCAAATACTGGTGTTTAATTATATAGTCAATAGAATTTCACTCTGTATATGTTTCAGCATAATACCAGGGTACCAAAATATAAATACACATTCACTCAAAAGATGGCATTTAACAAATGAATGCTAGCAACACCATGCAACAGGCAGGAAAGTAGAATTGGCCAGTGCAACTATCTACCAAATGTGACTTGTTATTGGTATACATAGAATATTACAATCTTAATACAGTTTTTATCCTTTCTTAAAATGTGTGTACGTTTCTGTTGACACCCTCTGTATATTAATGACTCTTTGTACCATTAATTCCAGTCTTTCTCAGAATCCTCAAATCCAATGGCCTCCACTCTATTACTCGTTACCATTCTCTGTTCTTAGGAAATACTCCATCTATAAGGTCACCAACTCTGAATTATTTCTAACCACAAAGTTTTATCTCCTCTCAACAAATGTATATGTATATTCTTCCTTCTTTGTTTGTGCTAAAATTCTGAGAAGATTGGTCTGCACATAGAAATCACTAGGAGAATGACTTTAAAACACAGATTCATATGCCCTGTAGGGAACCACAAAATGAGAAGATCTTATAAAAATGCAGAAAGTCTATTCTTTAAATCAGTTCTATTACTTAATAGCTATGTGAGCTTAGCCAACTTACTAATCTCTCTAAGTCTTATCCCTCTCAACCTAATTCATATTAACATGAGCATTAAAAGAAATAAAGCATGTAAAATGCTTAGCACATTACAGACTTATTATCTTTCAAGATGAGGCACAGAATCTGATTTTTAATCCATTTCAGGAACTATACGTCTATGCTGTTACCTCTCTCTGCTTCAGAACCTCAGTGTCCTCAACTGTACAACAGGAATAATAATATTATCTATTTCACAGTAAGTAGAACATTGTCTGAAGCATAACAACCATTCTTCACGTGTTAATAACTGAAAGAATGAATAAAATTATCTCTATATCCGCAACATCCTCTCACAGTTATCATTCTTCCTTTCTTTCCTTTTCATCTTCACTCTGCAATAAAGGCCTCAACCACTTCTGCTAATACTCATTCTGTAAACTTTTGGAATGTTTTCATTCACTTCAAAGAGACTGACTACTGTATTTTCCATCTTAACTACCTGAATACTCAATATCCCGACTCTTGTTTTTGCTCTTTCATTTTTGTTATTTCCATATTGTTATTTCATTTCTGTTGATTCACAAATCTCCTTCTTACATCAGAATTTCTCCAGGTTCCAGGAATGCACTCACTGCTGCTGGCTGCAAGAGCATCAGGGTTTTCACACTCTTATCACAGTAAGCAGGTGAAAACTCTCCAGCAGATTTTTAGGAAAAGCTAAAAGACACTGGTTTATCAGAACTTAAAGGAAGCACCTACGGCAACTGGTTGGTGAAGAATCCACTTCTCAGGGCACTACAACAAAGAGTTTCATAGGCAAGCAAGTCAATTGGTCAAATTCCTGTCCAGGAATTTATATCCATTAATAGTATTGACTACATTGCTTTCAACTTTCCATAGTCACCTGAATCCCATGATTCATTATTGGGAATACACATATACTTTAGAGACCAACCTTGGCCAGAGGTCACTCCTTGAGTGAGGGTGAAGAAAGAAGCCAGGTACGGAGGAAATAGTCTATTTCAGACAATACTTCACAACATCATTACCTGTTGACTACATTAATTTTTTTTTTCTGTTCCCTAAACAATCCTGAAGGTTCCATTTATTTATTTAGTCAGTAACTACTTCTTCCTCTATCAAGCACTGGGAATGAGATAAAGAAAATGATCTAAGTAGAACTTAATTGATTTTAATGAGCCACTTTTGCTCCCTCTGATATTACTAATCAAAGTTTGTACATGGAGAATATGTCAACCCCAGGCATGAGAAAACAGCAGTGGGTGCCACAGCTACAGCACATGGTCTTCTTGTGAAGGTGTTAGCTCAGTGTTCTTCTTCTGAGAGTTACTTTTGCAGTGCTCTTTTTATGTCACTTTCCCATGGCCTTATGATGACAACTAGCTCCCTCTATCTGCCCATCAGATATGTCTAACATGCTGGTGGGTAAAATAATTCATTCTTATGCTCTTTTCTTCTAACCAGAGGTCATATCTCACCAGTGGGCTGACACCCAAGTCAAGGTTATCGAGAAACACAGGAAGCTTATCTCTAGGTTTTTCTCTAGTTTTCACATCCTTACCATAGTCACTTTAAATTAACAGCAGACATTAACAATTCATATTATCACAAAGGGAAAAAAGGCACATATATGAAAATTGTAAAAAAACACATGATTTATTTAGTTCATATTTACATATATATATTCATATTGATACATACACAAACATACATACTGAGAGAATCAACATAAATGAGCACACTGTGTGAACAAGCCAGGATTCCTGCCTTCGGGAGATTACCATCTATCTTATCTGTCAACTATGATATCGCACTTCATTAAAACCCACACTTGAAATCTCTCAAGGATTTCATCTTGTAGCTATCTGCCTTCTCTGCTCACTCTTGGTTCAGAGCATGCCGTTTCTCTATACCTCCGTCAACTTCTAGCACAGTGCCAAACAAAGTAGGTGCTCTCTAGTAGGTTACCTAAATTGAAAGTAAGATGCTCTAACGGGCAGCTACTTATTGATGTTTCCCATTCACAGATGAGCTCCTCAGAGTAGAACTACAACACCCACAGTGAAATTTCAGGCTTTTTGAAGTATATTAGTTTATGCATATCACAGGAATACCATTTGCTGTGTTTCTGCTCCAACGAGATAAGTGCTACCCTAATGACCTGAAAGAGTTAATGCATCTTGGAAAAGACCCAAATTACTCTCTGGGGACAGTTTATTCAATTAAGTGGCTAAGATCCAGGATTTTCAATTAGCAGTTTGGTTACTAAAGACTCTTTCATATTAGTTATCTATAATATGTGAATATTGACACATTTAGAAAAATATTTTTTCTTATAGTTCATTTAAAATGAAATCTTTAGGGATAACAAGTGCAAATTCAGATTCAATTAACATTTATTTTGTGCCTGCTGAGTGTCAGGAACTGTGTTAGGTACCACCCCACAGGGATTTGAAGGAACACTGTGATAGTGGATTTTGGAGGCACCAAAAAGACAAGGCACCAGGATACAGAGAAAAATAAAATAGCTCCTTTCTTTAAGGAGACCACAAAAACATCTCAGCTGAATTCACCTAAGTCTCTTCCGGATCTGGTTACAACTGTCTTGAATCTATGCAATTATCCCTATCTACATTGATCTTCCCACATGCCTAAATCCTAGCTTTCCTTCAAGGACCAGGTCAGTTCCTACTTCATGCACAAAGCCTTCTCTGGCCAATCTATCTAAAGTTACTCTTTCAATTCCTAGAAGATCCACAGATGATTATGTGGACACAGCAATTAATCATATGCTGCGTATATAAGACTTTTCAGTATTTACCTCTTAACCTCCCAACGTGACTTGAGAGGGCACCATGTCTAATACTACAATTTCGTGTCAAACTGAAATGCCTTATTAAAATCCTTATAACTGAAAGGACAACCTAACATCACTCATTTCTTGACTTTGTCAACTCTTGCATCTACAAGAAAGGTTCTGTCTACAACATAAGCAAAATTCTTCTGTGTGAAGTGATGACATGTATATATCCCTTGAGCAAGACACTAAAGTTGAGCAAGACACTAAAGTGATTTTAAAAAACACTTGTTGACGCCTTGGTTAAACAAAAGGCAATATTATTTTTTCCGTTTTGTTGTCAGAAAAAAAATTCCCAGATCTATAATATTCTGTGATTATCACACACTAGTTCTACTGAAATATTATGTTAATTAAAAACATGACATTAAACTATTTATCTACTATACTTGAAGTTAGCCTATAATTTAAAAGGTTGAGCAAATGAATTGCACTACTGGTTTAAGTTTTTAGTAAATACAGAAACTCTAGGGTTGAAAAATTGAGAATGATTTCCCTGCTATTTCTGGCATCAAATATAATTCTTTTACATTGGCTTTCCTACTTAACCTTATTCTTTCCCAAATAATTATTTGTTTTATTTTGATCTTTTATTGAAAAGCAATATATGCTCAAAAAATTTTTCAAACAGTACAGAAACATGTAAATATTCAAGTATTCTTTAACATAGTTATATGCAATATATTTATTGATTTGTCTTTGTTGATACTTCATTTCAGTATATTTCTCTTGTCATCCCTCTAACTGCTGTTCGCACAGTGTCCTGCACATAAAAAGTATTCAAGAAGTGTATCATATGCATCCATCAAACAGATAGCCCAATTCTATCAGCATGTTTAAAAATACATTGCCTGATTGGCAGCATATGATCCAATAGGATCCTTTCTGCTTTCAATAATTTGCCGTGTTTTCAACACATCACAGCACATCCTAGATTGTAAGTTACACTACACATGTCTGCTCCAACAGATATACCCTCCATTCTGCCGCCAAAAGCTGAAATGCCTAAGTTTAGAAAACAGTTGTATACCTAAATCATTTCTCTCACCCAAATCTTTTAATTTTAATTATATAATTTAAAGGCCCCCAAAAGATTACCATGACCAGTAGGGATACAATAAATTCAGTGCAGCAGGATGATTAACTGGATGCCACAGGACATGTGGGTGAATGTTTGTAAATATGACTAGTAAACATTGGATGGGGTGGGGAACAGAGCCGAACTCTTGTACTTAGGAAAACTGCCGCAGTTCCGCCTAAGTATCCTCAGCCCTATGCTACCACTCAATGACATGCCCATACCACAAAGCAAGTCACAGAAGAGAGATAACATACTATTTAAATACCAACCATGCTAACGCAGAAGCAATACAGGACAACTCATGTATCTCATGTTCTTTACTAATTGCTGATGACATCCTGCTGTAGAGCAGACAGCAATAGTAGCCAGGCCCTAGTCTTCTTTAAATGCCAGCTCTTAATAACAAACTCCAAAAAGGTCTTAATTGCTTTTACCAGGAGCACCTGAACTTTAAAAGTTGTTAATCAGATTTCCATGTAAATGGAGTGACGATTAAAGGTTAAGTACAGGTTTCTGAAATTTCCGAAGTTGAGAATATATTGCCCTTCACAGGGGAAGAGAAAAAAAAAACTATCAGCCTTGACAGGAACTAAACATCTTAATTAAACATGCAGAAGTACCATGCTTATTTTTACGTGAAGCCCCATTTCCAAATGTCAAAGTTAATCATGCACTTAACTAAAAATGTGCAATATCCTCTCTGCCAGAGAAGAAATGCCTTAGTATTCTTTTCTGAGAAGTCATCAGCAAGTCTCCAAAGATTTCTCTGATGTCCCCTCAGATCTGATTCCTGTCTATACTACAAGAAAACCTGAGCATCCAAGAAGAATGCCTTCCATGAGACCCTGATTGCTGCCATCTGAGGAGACTCTCAAGCCATGCACTTCCAATTCATTCGGCTTCATAGCTATGTACTCCAGGGAAAAGCGAGGCGCTTCCTCCATAAATCTGATGCACCTGTGTCCCTGGAGTGACATGTTGACAAATGAACATGACATCTCCTAAAACTCCAATAAGAATTTATGATTCTTTGAAAGAATATATTTAATCAATTATAGTGTCATCACAGTTGAAAGCAAAGCCGTGTCTTTGGAGTATACTTCACAACATTTGTGAGGGCTTGCATTCTGCAATAGAATAAATGACAATCCCAAACCCTGGAGTCAGGTCCTCATTCTAGTTCTGAGACTCAATCCCAGATTCACCAGTTTAAAAGGAATTAGGTGCAACAACTTCTGAGAGCAATAATGAATGAGATGGATAGCTATGTAGTGCTCTAGACACAACAACTACAAAACTCACAATCTGAAAGTATTTGTAGTCTGATAACTAGCCAGTAAAAGTAAATAATTATACTTCAATCTAGGTACACATTTGTCAAGAAAAAAATCCCCTCTGCAACCCCACTTTTTGTCTCTGGTTATACTTCTAATTCTCTCTTCTTTTCTTTCTTCTGTAAGTCTGAGAAAAATTCAGTGTGCTCAATACAAAGTACCTACAGCAAACTTTTAAAGAAAATCATGAATTCTTCGCATTATTACTGAAGCTACAGATACTACTGCCATTTGAATTACTACTAGAAATTGTACTATTATGATTAAATTTGGTCACAGAACCAAACTGAATTTTAAAGAAATCCATAAGTGAAAATGTAATACAAAATAATGGTTATCCAATTTAAGGTGAAAAAAAGAGGAAGCAGGGAAGGGAAGAATTTTAAATAATTGTTTTTGGAAAATGTCTCTGCTAAATTGTGAGAGTCTTTCAGCAGAGTTCCTGGTTGCCTCTCAGGGATAGTGAGATATACCAACTTTAAAGGAGAAGGGCTCCCTCTTCCTGAGAAGGGTAGTGGGATATACCAACTTTAAAGGAGATGGGTCGCCTTTTCCTGAGAAGAGTGTTTCAGAGTTTTACATTTGGTTCAATCCAACAAGAATAAATAAGGTTTTAATAAGTAATCCAGGTGACAAGACGGTCCTGCTCATGACATGCACTCTCAAATGCAGAAAGATAGTATGCTGGGCTGTGGCAACTGTTCTCTACCAGTGCCCTTCTGAGACCAATGGCATATATAAGGCTGCTGATCAGGAGATGAGTCGTGAGACAGACGTTCTTAGAAGGAAAAGCGCCTCATTCTGCTTTGTATTTCCCCAAAGAAGCTTGCACTGAGTCTCACTGTGTATGTGTTCAACAAATACCAACAGAACACAAGGCTTCTATGCAGATGAAACCCATCAGCCTGGTGTCATTGAGTACCTGTTCTCTGAAAGCAGGTCTATTCAACAAGATAGATAATCAGGACAGGGCTCCAATAAGGACAGGAAACACAATCCTTAGGAATCAGCTTGAAGACAACTCATCAACCATTATTACCACAATATCCACCACAGACCTTTGATCAGACTGACCTCTCCACATCTCATGACAAAGTTCTTCTATTTTGAAAAGCCATCTCGTTTTCCTCTGCTAAATCAAATCCAAGCACCTTTCAAGGCCCAAATATCAACACAAATATCAACTCTTCACCACTGTTTCTGTTCATCCAACAAGGATTTATTGAATGCAAGGCAACAAGTTGGGTACTGTACATAAAAACAGGAGTAAGACAGTTTATGCCCTGAAGGAGCTCAGTGTTCTCCAGTGGTCTTAAGTATCTTCAAACTACAACATTTAGTGTCTCTATTGACTTATACAAATAATCCTGCAAGTAAAATTAACTTCACAAGAACTACAAACCTCACACCGAAAGTATACATTCCCAAGTCCCACAGGAGAAGAGATACCAGCCCCTACCTTAGCGCTTGCCTCCAACCTCCTTATTCTGTGGCCTACTCCTGTCATCTCCCATATTAACGTAAGTATTTACAAGTGCTTTCCATGTGCCAGGCTCTAGCCTAAGTGCCTTCATTTGTCATCTAGGTGCTATGTGGAGTCACTCAGTCCAAACCAACCGCCATGTTCTTCATCCTGGGTTCTGTGATACCTGACTCCACACTGGCTGCAGCTTCAGCCCAACAGCAAGCTCAGAGAGCTTGGGAAGGCACATCTACCATCACATTCAAGGTGATTATCCACACCACTCACAGACGCTAGCAGAGTTCAAGTTACAATGTCTTCAAGTTACAATGTAAGTTTTCTAGTCTATCAGACATTGATTAAGTAGTACAGAATCTAATGTACTGTTTACAGTTTACTCCATCTGAATTTCCTCTCCCTCCCATGCCAATTCAAGCATATGATCCCATAATGTGAATTACGGTGGTACACTCCATCAAGACAACCAGGTTCATGATTCCCCATAGTGTCACATTTTCACGTGGTAAAGACAAAATAATGTTGCCTATTTTCTGGGCCATATGGGTCAGCTATTCTTTCTCTGAGCCCATGAAACCATAACCCAAACATGTTCTAGCCACATGTTGACCCCTCTAGAATCTGGTGACCCCTATAAATACAGTGATTTTAAAATTCAGTTATAATAAATTGCAAGCAGAAATTAGAATCATTAGTAACAATGTATAGTCTGAAACAGAGTAGATTTCATTTCTTTTGCATTTACGTTTAACTGATAAAAATGTATCTTTAAATAATAGCCTCTATGAGTAAAAGCAGAATACACCTCTACTGATTACAAAATGTAAGTAGCATATAACCAAAGATATGTGGGTTAGCCCAAGGTGGAAGAAAACAGACTGCTCATATAATTTATTTTTTATAATTTATATTTTATAATTTATATTGATAATTTATATTTTCAGAGGGTAAGTCTATTAAAATAAATAATTATCAATAATTATATGTATAATTTATATTTTCAGAGGGTAAACCTATTAAAATAAATAATTATCAATTAATAAATAATATAGGTTTATGATTTGGGATATAACAGATGAAGCAATGGAATTCTGTTACTTGAAACATCACTACAGATAGATATCACAGATAGATCACACGATTTTTAAATCTAAATAGCTAAATGTTTTTTTATTTTTATTGTAGAGACAAGGTCTCGCCAAGTTGCCCCAGGCTCAGGAAATCATACTCTAATTTATACCTTATACTTTATTGTAGGTCTCTGTGTATAGGAAAGCACATAGTGTATACAAGGGCTTGGTCCCATCTGTGGTTTCAGGTATCCACTGGGAGTCTTCAAGCATAGCCCCAAGGATAAGGGAACATCACTATAATCCCATCTTACCACCTTAGAAATAAGTTATATTCTTAGCAGGGAAAAAATTTTATGTTCATACACTTTAGTCTAACAACAAACCAAAGCAACTCCTCAAAAGGAAGGAAATCATTAAAAACATAATACAAAACAAAAGGGTCATTTCAGTATGGAAGAGATGTCCTTCTTGAAAAGAATTAAGGAAAAGTTTTCTTACCTGTTGGAAACTGAATATTTAGAATGTTTTCAATCCCATTAAGTGGGAGTAGGGGTAAAGACATAACGGTAGCCTGCCCCTAGTTTAATACTGATGTTTACAAGCAGCTTGAATCATACCATACAACACTTAGTCATGTATTGTCTTAAAATGCCAGTGCTATTAAGCTCATATTAGTTTGATCTAAACTAGAAACAATCTAAAAATGAACACTGTGTCATACTTTTTCTTTATCTCCTGTCTTAGCTATAGAGGTTGCTCAATTCCAACGACATGAATGAAGCACTCTTTATGTACAAAGAAAATCATCCTGCTTTCAAAATAAAGTTGTGCGTTTAATTCATAGCACACAATTCTTCACTGTGTAAGAGTTACCTATTATAAAGAAAACTTTCTTCAGCAAAGAGTAACCTGTTTGCTAAAACAGCACCAATTAACCAAGAGATGATACCTTAAGTATAAAGAATCCAGTAAGTCCCCTATATATGAACAAGTTCGGTTCCGAGAGTGCGTTCGTAAGCCCAATTTGGTTGTAAGACCAACAAAGTTAGCCTAAGGACCCAACTAACACTATTGGCTATATAGTATGTCCAGTAATGGGTTTATAATACTTCTCACATAAATAAAAATACCAAAAAAAAAGAGAAACATTTAAAATCTTACAGTACAGTACTTTGAAAAGTACAGTAGTTCAGTATGGCACACTAGCTAGCATCCAGGGGCTGGCATCAAGTGAACAGTCAAGGAGAGTTCCTGACTGGAGAAAGGAGAGGAGGGGGGAGGTAGCAGAGCTGAAGCAAGTCAGCAACAGGAGAAGGAGAGCCAGATGCCATGTCACTCATGCCAACATTGATAGCACAGGTTTTGGTTCCTTGCTGGATTCAAGTCTATCTACCTTCTTGGAAAAAACGATTCAGTGCTGTCTGGGTAGCAGCTCTTTTATGTTTGTCACAGATGACACGGCAGCACTTGACTACATTCTGAACAGCCGGGGCAACCTTCGTAGACGGTTCTACATTCAAAAACTAACAGATCCAACAACTCCCCTGGCTACTCCCTGAGTCATGAATCTCCTCGGTCCTTCAGTTACTTCTCCCTCTGGTCTCTCTCCATCCTTTCTCTGGGCCTTCAGTTCCACTGGGTAATTAGTGAGCTCTTTGTGCTATGCAGCGAGGAGTTCAATGAAGTTGTCCTCTTGCAGATCCAGCTCCAGCTTCTCACTGAGGGCCACCAAGTTGTTGAAGACTTCTTTGGACTCCTCACTCATCTTCTCAAATCCACCAAAATCATTAACAAACTGTGGGCCAGGGTTCTTCCAAACCCCATGTATTGTGACAGCCATAACCACACACCAAGCAAGGTCGATGTTTTCTATGGTCTTGTAGATGTCATAGTCCTTCCAACATTGTCACAGAGTTGTTCCTGATTCATCACTCGCCTTTATTGCCTGATGAAAAGTGTGACATCAATAATATTCCTTGAAAGTCACTGTAACTCCCTGGTCCACAGGTTGAATGAGTGATGCAGTATTCAGTGGCAGATGCATCACTTTGACATTGGGATGGAAGTCATCCATGAATAGGGGGCAGCCCCAGGACATTGTTGAGCAGCAATAAATGTGACAGACAACCTTCTCAAAGCAACATTTCTCTAACTCTGGGAGAATGTGGAGGAAAAGCGAATTCTGGAAAATGGCCTGTGTAACCCAGGCTTTGGGGCTACTCTTCCACACAACAGGAAGAGAGCCTTTGGCTGTGTTTTCAAGGGCTCTTGGGTTCTATGAATGATAAACTAAGAAAGGCTTCAGCTTCATATCGCCAGAAGCATGGCCACCCCACAAGAGAGTGAACCTCTCCTTGCTGCCCTTTAGCCTGGCATTAGCTTTTCCTCCTTCATGATATAACTTCGGTCTGGCATCCTCTCCGAGGACCAACCTGTCTCTTACACACTAAGAATCTGCTCAGGTGAATATGCACCTCTAACAGTGACTTCTTGAAGCTTTTCAGAAAAGTCCCATATCTGCATTCACTACCTCGCCACTTACTTGTACGTTCATCAGTCTTGAACAGATGAAGTCAGTCAAGGCTGGCATTAAGAGAGGCACCCTCTGGTTCTTTGCCAGGTGTCTTCAAGTCTTCATATGGGTGTTTGGCTTTCTCTAGTTCCACATAAAGCTAAGCGAGACTTGACGCTGGTGCTGGTCTTGCATCCACACAATGAGAAACTCCTCCATCTCCCTCACCACTTATCCATACTTCTCGGCTATTGCTGCCGACATCACTGGCACAGCAGACTTCACATGTTCCACGACCTTGTCCTTGTTCTTCAGAGCCATGCCAATGGTTGAACGATTCATGTTATAAGAATGAGTGACGTCTACCATCTTCTCGCCTAGTTTCACTCTCTCAATTATTTTCCCTTTTGTTTCCATCATTATAACCTGATGAGTCTTTGCAGGACCAGCTACATCACTGCTGCTTTTATGCTTGCTTCCAGACATCCTGGGCTTGAAATAAAGACACTGTATGACTGTAGCTGATATAATCCTGTACAGTAAAATACTCAAAAGCACAACCATTTGTAGAGAATGCACACACATGACAATGTACACCAGACACGTGAACTAACTTAAGTGACTGGACATGTGAGTGCACGTATGCATCTAAGTTCACAACTTGAAATTTGCTTTAATACATGCTTAAGTTACTAACTTATGTTTATTATTAATTTTCCCTAGAAAATATTGTTAAAGTATATATAATAGAAAAAAGTATAAAAGAGATTCTCTGGACGCTTTATAAATAAGTAGCCCAAAAGTTAATCACTAATTTCAGAGAAATGACATTTTATTTAAGTGAAATAACAATGTTTAAAATTTTTAATTCAGACTTTCATCTTTTAAAGAAATAAAAGTCTGTGTATTGCCGGGTTTGGTGTCTCGGCCTGTAATCCCGTGCTTTGGGAAGCTGAGGTGATTGGATTGCCTGAGCCCGAGGGTTCAAGACCTGCCTGGGCAACTTGGCGAGACCTCATCTCTACAATACATCAAAAAATCAGACGGGCATGGTGGCACATGCCTGTAATTCTGGCTACTCAGAAGACTGAGGCGGAAGGATCACCGGAGCCCAGCAGGTCGAGGCTGCAGTGGCCGGGAGCGGCCACTGCACTCCAGTCTGGGCAACAGAGTAAGACTCCAACTCAAAAAAAAAAAAAAAAAAGTCTGTGTATTATTATCCAAAAGCAAATATAAAAAGAAATTGTAAAGATTTATTTTGATACCTTGATAGCAATGCAAAGCAAATGCAATCTCCAATAGCAAATTATCAGTGTTTCATACAACCATCACCCAGAAGTTTTACTATGGAACTTTCCACATAGAATCTGGTATTAACTTCACAGAGTTTTATTGTAGGAAGAAGAAACATATTTCTGCTTGTACATAAAACAATTTCTATAACCTTGCTTTATTATTTATAATTCATAATTTTATATCCTCAGAGTCTACTACAGACTTTTCTTGGTGATTTATGTTAAGCTCTTTTAAATTCTCGTTCATATTTATGGTTTATTCTCCTACCAGAAAAGGTAACAATCCATTCTTGTATCCACGTCATGGTAAACTGACAGACAGGCAGTGGGGGAACAAAGGCACACGTGACATCACGGAGAGGAGTTTGATAAGCACCTAAATGTCACTATAAGGTCCTTTCTATGTGTAGCAAATACAAGACGAACCATGGCACTCGACAGCTCACCTCACCCACAGGACAGAATACCAAGCGAACATATATCTCAATGTCCACTTATCGTCCACTTGCTCAGAGTAAACACAAAGGTTAGTGGTTCACACATGTAACATTTTGCTGGCCATTCTGTCACTATTGCCAAGAACATGTTTCCACAGGGTACATCTATTAGACTGTCAGCTGCTGTCAACAATTCATAATGGTGGAGAATAAAAACAATCTATTAAAAATAGCTGTTAAAAGGAAAAAAACGACTATCTAGAATGGATGAGCATTAGCTATTCTGGACATACAAGAGGGACAGAGAGCTGGAGACTGAGTGGGCACGAAGATGGCAGAGGCCTGGGACTGTCGATCTGTGGGCCCATTGGGGACAGCTGACCTGTGGGGCTGTTGGAGACAGCTGACCTGTGAGGTCAGGTCATTGGAGACAACCAACCTGTAAAGCCGGGCCATTAGGGATAGCTGATCTGTGAGACCAGGCCACTGGGGTCGGCTGACCTGTGAGGTTGCTGGAGACAGCTGACGCATGAGGCTGCTGGGGACGACTGATCTATGAGGTCGCTGGGGACAGTTGACCTGTGACCTTTTCTGACACCTTGAGGCGCACTGTTCTATTCTAGTCACTAGCCTTCTCCTCAGGCACAACATCTGCTGCTTCTTATCACCATGCAGGAGACTTCCCTTAGATTTTAGATTTTAGGACACATATTTTCTCACATTTTAACGTAACTCAAAAATCAACAGTCAGCATAGATGTATATATTTAAGGTAGCTTTTCTTTTTTGTTTTTTCCCTGACTTTACACTCTGAGTGTCTTAGAATCAAGGAACTGCAATGTTGACCAGCACGGCCACAGGGACCATTTCCCATCGATGCTGGAGTCCTCGTCCCTCTTCTACACCATCACCCTTGTTTATTTTTTCTTCAGTGCTTTTCTCATATGGGAAAGTTGGACTCTTAAGCCACAGTGCATCAGACTCATGGTCAGAGCTGTATCAGACTCATGGTCAGAGCTGCAACTCTTCTCAGTGAGGATAAAAAAGCTTTCAAAGGTAGGAGAAATAGTAAGAAGATGACAATGATCTGATCACAGTTAACACTACTGCACTATATATTTTTAAATGGTTAAGATGTAAATTTTATTTTTATCACAATTTAAAGAAAATAATAACAGCAAGGCAACAGGTTTCTCTCTAATTATCTTCACATACAGCTGTGTTTTCAACTCAAAATCATTGAGCTCTTTCTACTACACCAATTAGCTCTGAGCCAAACAGGTCTACCTACCACCAACACAATGAAAACTAGCATCACACCAGAGACCTTACTGAAGAAACATCAGAATTGGGATCCATTCCATTGTCAGTAGTTGATGGCAGCCTAAAATTCCTAAATACATCCCTGTCACTCTTTTTCTGACTCAAGGTTTGTAAATAAAATATGCCTGGGGATGAGGGAAGAAGAAAATATACAAATAGAAGGAAAAGTAAAAGTTTTTACATTATGAGTCTATCAAATGCATGAAAGGAAAAAAAAAACAGAAATACAAGAAAGATAATTTTCTTTTATATTAATAAATAAAATATAGCCGGGCTCGGTGGCTCAGCCTGTAATCCCGTGCCTTTGGGAGGCTGAGGTGAGTGGATTGCCTAAGCCCGCGGGTTCGAGACCTGCCTGGGCAGCGAGACCTCATCTCTACAATAAATCAAAAAATCAGCCAGGCGTGGTAGCACATGCCTGTAATTCCGGTTACTCGGAAGGCTGAGGAGGAAGGATCACCGGAGCCCAGCAGGTTGAGGCTGCTGTGGCCAGGAGCGGCCACTGCACTCCAGTCTGGGCGACCGAGTGAGACTCCAACTCAAAAAAAAAAACAATAAATAAATAAATTAATTAATTAATTAATAAAAAAAAAATATGTGCAAATTACCTGAAATAATAAATATTTACATTAACCTGTTAACCAAATACAATTAAATTTAAAATTTTCATTTAAAGGTAAAGAAAATAAGATTAAAAGAGGATACTGCCCTAAATTACATGTCAACAGGAAATCTACAGTTAGAAATGAGAAACAAGCGTCAAGTTTCATGTTAAAGTGTTAGATGGCATTTGGCTAGAAGTGCCCCACACACCTCTCCCACATAACTATTAAAATACCTATAAACACAAAAGACAAAAAAAAAACTACAGGGCCAAACTCTGGACCCACACACAAGATGACTAGAATCTTGCCTAGCTACTAGGCTGGTAGAAGAGAGCAGAGGCCTGCCCTGGATGGCTTAGTGGTACTGCTCCAAGGGAAGGAACATCACCGAAGCAGACCTTGAAGAAAAACAAGCACTCCCTGCTCTTGCACTGTGCTTGCCACACCAAAGGGGCAGCCATCACGACCACATAAACACTGGTTGGAGAGGCAGCTGGCCCCCTCAGCACCCACCAGTACATCTCGTCCTCCAGTCGCTGGGAACAGAACTTCCAGTGAACAAGTCACTAGAAAGCAGGAAAGGGCTAACAACAGGCTCTGACAAATACAAGCACATTCTGTAAAGTGCTGCAGGCAGAGACAAAAATAATCAAGGAAAATAATCTATGCTCATTTTAATAATGCATGTATTATGCTCTGTGTATCAGGAAGATCTCCTCTCCAGGAGACAGATCTGCACTATGTGGAAACAAGGAACTGAGCTGGCAGATGTCCACATGAAACTGACTGCTGGCAGCAAAACTCAGACAATGACTTCTTTAACATGGTGTTTAAACACGAGGCAGCCCTCATATTCCAACAGTCAAGTCAGTCGACTTTGGGTCTAGGTGGTTTCCCCTAATTTGAGAACGAGTAAACAGGAAAAAGAAAAAGGAAAAGATGAATTACATGAAACTGAAAGCAAGAAATTCTCAGTAGCATACAAGAACAACATATGGCCTCTGGCAACACGAAAAGAAATCTTTAAAGAGAAAACAGACTGAAAGGGAAAGACACCAGGATAAGATTTTTAAAGGGGGACGAGGGAAAGATAAGAATTGCAAAGAAAATTTAAATGCTGTAATTTCAGAGAAAACCACAATAAAGACCCTAGTTAATAATAACTCATATCCCATAAAATAAAATCAGAGGTGCAAAAAACAAATTTGATAAGTACTCCTGAATGAAGACAGGGACAAACAACAAATATTGAAATATTGAGAAGCTATGATAAATATGAAAATTTGAGGACAGGGATTCAATCCAAGAATCACAGATACTTCTTTTTAAACAATATGCATATGGGGGGTGAGGGAGACTGAGACCATGAAGTATGTTTTCTTGCTTTAGGGGAAAAAAACCCCATAAGTAAAACAAAAGAGTTTACCACATTTGGGGATGGGGGAGGACAATAAAATGACCCTTATCTAGATATAGGTGGAATAACTCAGGACAGCCACAGGATTTCTGCATTACTACATGGCAGAAGGCCATGGAACAACGTCTACAGGTTTCTAAAGGAGAAACAGTGTATTAAAAAGATTTTCCCTACATTTAAGAAAGCTGAGACAACATAATTCGAGAGAATCCAGAAAACCAGGAGCCCATGTTCCTGAGGGGTGTGTGGGGCTCCTAGGGCTAAGGTAACATAGCACCATAAACAGGCTTAAACCTACGGAAATGTATTCTCTCATAGTTCCAGAAGCTGCAAATCTTAGGACAAGGTGTTGGCAGGGCTATGCTCTCTCTGAAGGCTTAGGGAAGAATTCTTCCCTGATTCTTCCTAGCTCTGCAATTCTTGGTGCTCCCTGGATGGTCGAAGTGTTACGCCAAACTCTGCCTCCACTGTCACAGCTTTCTTCCCCCTGTGTCTTCCGTCTCTGTACCCAAATTACCACATTCACATAAGGGTGCTAGTTATTATCCCAGGACCCAGCTTAATCCAATATGACCACGTCTTAATCTGATGACATCTGCAAAGAATCTATTTCCAAATAAAATCATAATCACAGGTACTAGAGGCCAGGGCTTGAGCATACCTTAGAGGAAATAAACCCTACCCACCACCAGAAGGAGGCATAGTTCTAAGATCCACTCGAGGCTACCAAGGATGAATTTGAGTTAAAATGTAAGCATGCAGATGCCATGGTCTAAGGAGATGGTGGGCTTTCCCAGCCCAGTGCCAGTAATCCAGATGGACCAAGTGTAGCGAGGCATATTGTGCAGCCCAAGAGCAAAGAAAGGCCCGCGAGAGCATTCCTGACCTGTGCCTTTCCTGCTCTGCCCCGTAACTAGAAATACATGTTTCAATCCACAGTCAAATTATTTTAGTTGGACACTTAAGACAGTAGCAGTGGTATTCTTTCTAGCACTTACTGATAGTGGCTCAATGATTTTACACCCATTTGGGACAATATTCCAGGAGAACCACTAAATTTAAAAGTGCACTTTTCTCTTTAAAGGGAAGAAGTTACAAAGAGCCATAAGTAACTTTCTTTCTTTCTCTTTCGTTCTCTCTCTCTCTCACTCTCTCTCGCTCCCTTTCTTTCTTTCTTTCTGGCTTACAAATGTGAGAAATAATTTTTCACATCTCTGAACTTCATACTGAATAACCTGCATAAGTAGTGTTTTATCAACTTTTCTCTCATCCAGGTCCTGCGACAATGCCTACACCAGGTATGCTTTAAAAAAATTATGATATGAATTCAATTTTTAAAAGTAAATAAAGTGGAAGTTAAAAATCCCTGATATAAGTCTGAATGATTTTTAAAATTTTCAACTTTGTAAGTTTTCTCTGCTTTCTAAACATTTATAAACAGAAAAAAAATGGCTTATTTAAATAAGCACACAGAATTATGCCTTCCCAATATGTTGACACTTTTATAATTTTTAATGAAGCAAAAATGTGGAGAGGGAAATGCACCAGAAATGAGCTCTGCAGTGCTGGAAACATGAAAAGGTGAGCGCCCCTTCTCATGCTGGTGGTACGTGTTCATCTTTCTAGGAAGAACATGCCTTATTCTTACAAAAGACTCATGATACAAAGAGGAAGGGGGGCTTACCTGGGGGACCCTGCAAGAAGAAGATGGAATCAAGCAAGAATCCCTTCTGCCTGTCAAGAGCTTGATGCAGCCCCATTAGGACAAGCAAACGGAAGTCTGATTGCCTAAAACAACATGCAATAGAAAAGAGTCAACACTGAGGATGCTTTCTTGCCTCAATATGCTTTAGAAAATGATATATCTTCTATAACATAACAGTGTAGAGCCAAAATACGTGTGACAACATCACATGATGAAATGCTTAGTTGACTTAGCCTTAATCGCTCAAAATGGAGCATAAGCTGCCAAAACAACCTGGAAACCCGTTTTCCTCTTTAGTATTTCACTCTTGGTCAAAACCCAACATTAAACCTGCCAAAATGCTCCTGTATTCAAAGGGCTAAAGGAACATGCAAATGTAAACTGCAGCCCAGGAGGACGGGGCAGAGAATGTGTCAGAACTAGGTTTAGACATATATACTACAGATGGAGGCGTAGCTGTAGGAGGATCCCCACTACCAGAACTTGAACTTTACCACTTACAGTTGTTTTTCTACATCCTCAACGTAGTTGCCAATTACCCCTACTCCTGTGAAAAAAGTGGAACGGTCATTAGTCCTCTCATTGCCTACTGGGCTTAGAGAACCAATCCATGGCTTCTGAACTAATCTGTGAGGAAGGATCATTTTAACACTTTTGTAAAACATTAAAAAGTAAACTTAAAAAGACAAAAAATGAACAAAATTCACCCTCTAATTTCCTGTTTATTATCAGTTCAACAGTTAAAAGATTGTATGGTCCAAGTCACTAAGAATTTCTAAAGGTTGAACTCAATTTCTGCACATATCATAACAAGCCTGGTACCAGAAGGCTTGATACTAGCTCTATCTGGGATCATGCCCTGAGTAGCTCAAGTAATCCAGTCCAGTTAGAAGCCGACATGTTGCTCACTAGCTAACAGTGAGCAAACTAGGGAAGAAACTCTTTTCATTATACAGATAGCCCTGCATTAACAACAGTTAGGAGTAACCATTCAGAAACATGATGGAATCACCAGAGATAATTTTACAGCACAGAATGGGGCAAAAAATACAAAGACAAACCTAAAATTGGACAAAGTTCCCTTTTATATTACAACAAAAAAGTTAGCTAGGCTTGGTGGCTCAGCCTGTAATCTCAGCGCTTTGGGAGGCTGAGGTGAGTGGATTGCCTGAGCCTGCGGGTTCGTGACCCGCCTGGGCAACTTGGCGAGACCTCATCTCCACAATAAAACCAAAAAAAACTAGCCAGGCGTGGTAGCGCACGCCTATAGTTCCAGCTACTTGGAAGGCTGAGGTGGGAAGGATCGCTGGAGCCCAGAAAGTCGAGGCTGCAGTGGCCGGGAGCAGCCACTACACTCTAGTCTGGGCGACAGAGCGAGATTCTGACTCAAAAAAAAAAAAAAAAAAAATTATGGGCTTTGCAGCAACATGAATGAATTTAGAGTGTATAATATTCAGTGATTTATCACAGAACAAAGAACTGAGTACCACATGTTCTCACTCATAAGCGGACCCTGAACATTTACCACAATACTACAAGACAGGGATTGGTAGTAGCTGAAAACTGCCAAGGGATGTGGGGATGGGGTTGGGGGGGGTGAGACAGGGGGATGACGACACACATAACATTAATAAGGGTACCTAATCTCAAAGCAGGCAAAGTGAGGACCAAAGGGAGGTCCAAACTTTCCCTGTACAACAACCATTTGTAAACCTAATCTTGAGTTGTACCCCACATCTTTAAAATAAAATTTTAAAAAAAAATTTTTTTAAGGGAAAATAAATAAATTGTGCTGCAGGAAGGGTTGGTCCAGCTTCACTGGTCTCATGTAAAAGCAGAGAGAACACTGATGTCAGACAAAGAATGGCAATGACTTCAGACTCACAACCCTCAAGAGAGAAAGTCACAGTAGGAGGAAGGGCTCAAGACTTCATGGGAGAGCAGAGAGGCTCTCCTTCCCCAGGTCATGAGAAGTGTACTGCTTGGTTCTTGGAGTTAAGGAAACAATACCTCTGATAACCCAGCTCCCGGCAAGGCAATGTGACTCACAGCTACCACTGTACACTGGAAGCACTTGGAGAGCTTTTGGCTTTTGTTTGGTTTGGTTTTTTTCTAAATACACAAAGACACACAGGCACATGCATTCATTCTCTCACACACACACACACACACACACACACACACACACACACACACACACACACACATCATTGTCCAGGCCACTGAGGTGGGACCTGGACATAGCGTTTTTTGGCTTGCTTTTTTTTTTTTTTATTTTAACTCCCCAAGATGAATCTAATGTGTAGCCAAGACAAGACCACTGAAGTAATGGAAAAAGCCCTGGCATATAAGTTAAAGTCCTAGCTTCTAAGCCTGGCCCTAAGAAGTTTTAGTTGTGTTGCCCCACGCAAGTCACTTTGTAGTCCAAAGTTTTAACCTATACAACTGTAAAGGCAAGAATACAACACCTTCCTACCTCACAGAGCTCTGGAACCTCAGAAATGTGTTAACTACAAGGTCCTTTACACACGTCCCAACAATCTTTTTCAAATACAACATTTACTAAGAGAGAAGTTTCAGAGACTCTTAATAAATCTGAAGATCAGAAACCTATGACTGCATATGCACACTTGAGTAGATTCTATAATGAGTTTAGAAAAATTTCAATTTGTCAAAATCTAAGTTGAAAATATGAGAACCGCTGTCTTTCAGTCATCAAGTGCATGACGAGGGAGCTTGTCAATCAGTGCACACACAGTCCAGAAACACATACTAAAAAATGCACACACAAAATTGTATTCATGCCCCAAAGTTCTGCCTAATTTTAAACAAATCTTTCTACTTAAAGTAAGAATTGCACATGCAGTTAATCTCTAGGCAAACAGACATGACTAAAGGAGCTCCAGAAACTGGGCAAGTACAATCCAAACAGCCCTTCGGACTTGAACATGCTCTGTCGGGAAGACCCCTCACGCTCTCAGCCCAGACTGAAGTCCGAGCACAGGGAAGCACAGTCGCCGCCCTGCCAGCTCAGGGGTTCCACCCCACAGGCACCCCAAACTCAGAGTAGTCAAAACGCAAGCCCCATTCTCTTCTCCCTTCCCCTGCCCTTAATGTGGCTCATCACTAAGGACTCAACTTGAATGTCATCTGTTCAAAGAGGGCTTGTGGCCATCCCAGCTTAAAGAGTCATCTCTGGAACAAGGCACACCCCACTGCTATGGCCCCAACACATAAAACATCATCTGAGGCTGGGCTTGGTGGCTCAGTCTGCAATCCCAGCACTTTGGGAGGCCGAGAAGAGTGGACTGCCTGAGTCTGCCAGTTTGAGACCAGTCAGGGCCACTTGGTGAGACCGCGTCTCTTCAATAAAATAAAATTAAAACGGCCGACTACAGGCGTGGTAGCGTGCGTCTGTAGTTCCAGGCTACTCGGAAGGCTGAGGTGGAAGGATGGCTGAAGCCCAGAAGGTCGATGCTGGGGTGGCCATGAGCATGCATGCCACTGCACTCCAGCCTGGGCAAAGGAATAAGACTCCAATTCCAAAAAAATGAAAAGAAAAAAAAACATCATCTGGTACAAAGCCAATCCTCCTCAATAAATGTTACTGTCCAATGAGCTAAGCTTGCGTCCAAATGGAAGCACGTGGAAGGAGAGATTCAGGGAGAATATTAGAGCCTGGAGAAATCCCCTGTTCACTTGCTGCCCTCTGCTTTGATACTTCCTTTTCTGGTCTCCTTGGTCCATTTGCTGGCTCTGATCCAGAATTTTCCTTGCCCCTTTGGACTAAGAATTCCTTTGTTTAGGCATTCTGACCTTATAATCCAGCTTCTCCTTGGCCACCCATAATCAGTGAGCAAGCACACCCGCTCTTCTGAGGACCTGATTCTCAGTATATACCATTACACCCAGGATATCAGTACACCCAAGTCTCCTGGCCAAGAGAACAGAAAGTACTCATAATCCCCTGAACCACATAGTTCCTGGGCTCTCTCATTTGTCCGTGGCCCTGGCATGATGGCCAAAATAAAGGCTAGGCTCTACTCCAAGCTTTCCTTACCTGTCACCTGTGTGTTTTGAGGTTTATGTGTACAGAAGACAACACCTCACCTGCCCACCACATCCCCCTTGGGCGGTGGGGTGCATTTTCTAGCCAACCATTCTGAAAATCTAAGTTTGAGAGCTAAGGATGAAGCTCGGGGATCACTGGGAATGTAGTTGGTTCTGGCCCCTCATCACAGTCAGGAAAATGGGGAGTCTTTGCTAGGCCATGCCCTCCCCCACTGATGCCCCCTGAGAGGTCAAGCCAACAGGCAGGCAACTGCATCTGCAAAGCGGCAGAGCCCAGAGCACCTGCTGGATCCTGCTCCTGGTGTTCGACCATGGGAAAGACTACAGTGGAGTTTTCAGTATTTGAGTTCCCACCACCAGAATGAAGTGGCAATGAACTCAGAGAAGACAGTAATGCATTTCATAGACTTCCAGGCTGGCTTCTGTCCCACCCAGGGCTGTCCTGCGCCGCTCTGGTGGAGAACATAGACTGGCCGATGGTCTGCTCTGCCCATGAGATCCTCACCAGGAGGCTGGCACCCCTCGCCCTAGGGCTCCCTGCCAGGTCTCCTGAGAACCCATCCTCAGCTGAGAAGTACAGCTCTGCTCCTAACACTGGTTATGTTCCACATGCCAGGTCTAGCCTCCACCACCACGCCCACACTTGAGAGCCTGGATAAATGTGTCACCTACAGAAGATGTGAGGACGAGGTGGCTATGGTACCACATGCAGGGGAAAGAATTGTCTTAAATATCACACCCTGAAATGGGGGCCTGGGCTTCTCATTCTACCATTTCACAAACCCCAAAGTCCTGCAGTCCTCTGCATCATCAATGACATTACTGCTACATCCTCTTTAATCAACAAGCCTATACACCCGCATCCTTCACGGGTCAACCTTTCCAGCCTTCAGAACAGGCCTCCTACTGAACCCCACGGTCTCAAACTCAAATGTGTTCAAAACAAACTCATCTTCTCTTTATCACAAATGATACCGCCACTCTTTGAGCCACACAAAACTGATAAATTGTTCATCTCTGATGTACTCTTCTCTTCACTATCCAGCAAATCTTTTTTGCTGGACATCTGAAGTCCTTCAAATGCCTCACCTTGTAGTCAAAACAGACCTACTCCAACCTCCTCTGTTTCACTTTATTACCTACTCCCTCTCTCCTCCTAGACCATAAATAAACCCCTCCTTCTCTATGAGATATTTTCCTTTGGCTTATAAATAGGCCCAGGCCCACCTTGAGTCCACCCCCTGCCCCCTGACTGAGCGGGCACTTCTTGTTTCCTTTGGCTTATAGAAACACTCAGGCCCACCCTCAGTCCATGCCCCCACCCCCATTAGACTGAGCAGTCACTTCCTGTTTCCAGGGCCCTTCTGCCCTGCTCCATCATTGAGCAGCATGTCAGATGACCACCAGCAGAGCTCAGCTTTTCAACTTCCAGTCTCCATGGTATAATAAATGGCAGTAGATGTTTCTTTTTTTTTCTTTTCTTTTTTTTTTTTTCGGCGACTGGGGGAAAGAAGAAAGAGAGAGAGCGAGAGAGAGAGACTGGACTCCAGTCTAGTGCAGAAGTGATATGTCAAGTAAGTGTTTCTAAATAAATTCTCCCTTGAATCATCCTCTCCACTAACTATCCACTGTCTTGCCATTCTCACTGTCCTAATTCTGGGCCTCTTCATCTCGTGCTAGACTTCCTTGTTTTTCTTTTGAGTTGGCGTCTCACTCGGTCACCCAGACTGGAGTGCAGTGGCCGCTCCCGGCCACCGCAGCCTCGCCTGCTGGGCTCTGGAGATCCTTCTGCCTCAGCCTTCCAAGTAGCCGGAATTACAGGCATGCGCTATCACGCCCGGCTGATTTTTTGATTTATTGTAGAGATGAGGTCTCGCTGCCCAGGTGGGTCTCGAACCCGCGGGCTCAGGCAATCCACTCACCTCAGCCTCCCGAAGGCGCGGGATTACAGGCTGAGCCACCGAGCCCGGCTCCAGGTAATTTTTTTTAAAAATCAGACATTAATACACATGCAAAACACACAAAAAACTAAACCAATAAAAAAACCTCCAGTGATTTGCCATTGCTGATAGCAAGCCTTGTTCAGGGGGTTGATCCTTAGTAATCAGTAACTCTGAAAGCCCATGTGGTTAGAACTTCACTTCACAGTGTTCCAAGATTATTCACCAGAAGAGAACTTGGCTGGTAGTACCACCCTGCCCTCTACTCTGCTTGAGGGCACCCATCTCAGGAACATCCATCAGTAGGGATCCTGTGTTTGTATACATGCGCACAAATGCGCACACACACAGACACACATATAACACACACAAAGGCTTAGCCGTGTTAGTCAAAATTAGTCCCACTGTAACATCAGCAAGCCATATCTCTTGACATCTCCATGACTCATCTTAGAGAAAATGATAAATGCCTCTTCAAATAATGCTAGACAGGTAACATTCTCCACATGCAAAAGTACATCAGAAGGATAGTTTTTTAAACAATGAGGCCGCAGGAAAAACTGTATTAAGCTAAGAACTTTTAAAAAGATATCAATTTCATTGAGATGTATGTAATTTATATGACTTACATACATACAAACTTACATAGTATGTTTGTTATTTATATGCATTATTAAAAGTAGGAAAATTATGTATGTATGTATATGTAGAATGTTCACATCCATAGTCTTTTAGTTATGCATGCATATATATAACTCTGAAGACATCTCTACACATCTTGCCTAGACAAATAAATCCTGGGGAATTGAGAAGGCAAGGACTGAGAGATCCGGGAGCATCAGAGGAGGTACCACAGGCGAGCCAATTTTTAAGCCAGGTCTTTAAGAATGAGGACTGGTTTGCTTGGCAAAGCATAGGGAAAGGTGCATTGTTGGCACAGACTTGAGAAAAAGCAGAGCATGTTCACAAATCAGCAAGAAGTATGTGGGTTCTCTTGGGAGAACATGATCCAAACTGCTTGTTACTACAAAAGAAATTACTCTGCTACAATGTAATGAATGGATTACTAGGGAGGATTTGGTGTGAATTAAGAAATTTCTGCAGGAAAACCAATGTGAAGGCTGTTTTAAGAAGATATATATAGCCGGGCTCGGTGGCTCAGCCTGCAATCCCACACCTTTGAGAGGCTGAGGTGAGTGGATTGCCTGAGCCCCCAGGTTCGAGACCTGCCTGGGCAACTTGGCGAGACCTCATCTCTACAATAAAAATCAAAAATTAGCCGGGCGTGGTACCACACGCCTGTAGTTCCAGATACTTGGAAGGCTGAGGCGGAAGGATCGCCGCAACACAGCAGGTCAAGGCTGTGGTGGCCGGGAGCGGCCACTGCACTCCAGTCTGGGTGACAGAGTGAGACTCCAACTTAAAAAAAAAAAAGAATGAATAACGTCTTTTGCACCAACATGGATGGAACTGGAGAACATCATCCTAAGCGAACTAACTCAGGAACAGAAAACCAAACACCGCATGTTCTCACCTATAAGAAGAGCTAAACTAAGAATCTGCAAAGGCACAGAGATGGTGTCATAGACACTGGAGACTCAGAATGGAGAGGGGAAGGGGGAGGGGAAATAGAAGGGGTAGGGGAAGGGAAAAGGGTAGAGGGATGAAAAATCACTTATCGGGTACAATGTACATAGGTGGAGGTGGTGGGCACACTTAAAGCACAGCCTTATTTACCGCTATATGAGTACATGAAGCCATGTAACCAAAAACTGTTTGTCCCCTCTAAAGCTATTGAAATAGATTTTAAAATTAAATTAAATTAAGAAAAAGAAGATACATGATGGGAGGCTGGGGGAGTATAGAAAAGGGAACAGAAAGTGGAGATTGTTAAATACAGATCCAGAGAAAAGTAGGGAAAGAATGTCCATGTCAAAATCTGACAAAATTTACTTTATTAAAAAATTTAAAATATTATTATTTTTTATTCATTAAGGTTTTTAAAATTTTTTTATTTTAAAGATGTAGGATACAATTCAAGGTTAGGTATATAAATGTTCATTATGCAGGTACCCCTGGTGATGAGGTGTGCCCCTCCCTCCCCTGGCAGATTCCCATTACTGCCAATCCCACCTCCATACCTCACCCCACCCCCGGGCAGTTTCTCGATACTGTCAATCCTTTTCTTATAGTATTGCAGTAGTTACTCAAAGTCCGCTTATGAGTGAGAACATATTCAGTTCTTTGCTTCTGTGATAGATCACTCAGTATTATAGACTCTAAGACCATCCAAGTTGCTGTGAAGTTCATAATTTTGTCCTTCTTTATGGCTGTATAATAGTCCATCTGATAAAATTTACTTTGTTAAAAATTTTATTTCTTAAAAAACATAATTCTAGCTGAGCTCAGTGGCTCAGCCTATAATCCCGCGCCTTGGGAGGCTGGGGTGAGTGGATTGCCTAAGCCTGCAGGTTCAAGACCCGCCTGGGCAACTTGGTGAGACCTCATCTCTACAATAAATCAAAAAATTAGCTGGGTGTGGTAGCACGTGCCAGTAATTCCAGCTACTTGGAAGGCTGAGGCGGAAGGAACGCCGGCGCCCACAGGTCGAGGCTGCAGTGGCCGGGAGCAGCCACTGCATTGAGTCTGGGCGACAGAGTGAGACTCCAACTCAAAAAAAACCCAAAACATTAATTCTAGAAATCCTTGCTCTATAAAATATACAACTGAAAATCTTCAGGTGGAGTTTCTAGGCCCTCCATGACCCAGCATAACCTACCTGGACAGGATTTGTCATCATACCTCTTACTTGCATAACTTCTGTGCCAGACCACCCAGTGTACTCCCTCCCCACCCTGTACTTCCCTGTCCCTTTCTTCTGGATACCTGCTTACTCATCTGCAAATACTTCTCCCATCCTGAAGTATCTTCCAACCACTCAGTGCCCTCTCCTTTCCTGTAACTCCCCTGGTCCTTACTATCTACATCAGTTATTTGGCATTTACCACTGGCTGTTGAAATTACAACTTTTGAAATTAAAGATCTTCCAGTAGGACTAGGATACTTGCAGTCCCATCATGAACACTGACAACCAAGTGTAGCATGAGAGGTTGACTCCAAGGCTCAGGGGCTGGGAAGGACGAGGAAACTGTGTGAGCAAGTGGGAGTGGAGACAGAGTGGGAAGAATAGCAAAGGGAGAGCGTCCTACACAGGAAGGCTGATTCTAGAACTGCACTTTCCTTGGAATCCCTTAATAAGCCCTCCCAGGAAGTCAGGCCCAGCAAAGCCATGGAGAGAAACAAGACACGTGTAGTATTCAGGTACAACCACCACCTTCTGTAAAGTCTGAAAGGTAGCTAAGGCAAGGCCCAGGCTTGAGAATGGCTGATCTCTGTGTCCCTGTGGGATGGGGGTGGGGGTTGCTAGTAAGTGAACTTTCCATTGGATCACTTAACTTGTCTTTTAAAATGCTTTTAAATGAGCACATTTACTCAAAATAGAAAATAAAGTGCAATAAGCCACAAATAGCATTGTGCTAACCTGATCTACTTCTTGGCGCTACTGGAGCTAAGTGATAGATGAAGAGTTACCCATTGAGTTATGGCCCCCAGATGACGTGACTGTTAAGAATCTTTATATACTCCACAATTCCACAGCAAGGCAGGTCCAGGGGAGTCATCTTAACTGAGAGACTGATAGCCTACAACCCCGAATCTCTGTTTCTTCTGTGTTACAGACTTTATGTCTCTTAATAAATTCTGAATCTTTCACAGGTGTCAGACCAGTAACACAGTTGTTTTGGTCCCAGGTAACCATGTGTAAGTAGTCAGAAGGTAGCAATAGGTAGTATCATTATTCTCACAAATACAAACACAAACACACACAAATACATATGCAATACTCTGTACATTATATAATGCACATTATTTCACATTTTAACATCTCTGAAATTGGAAGGGTCTGATGAGTAAGCAATGATTATCAGAACTGATGAAATATAACACATTTCTTCTGAACCAACTGTAACACCTTGGAGGCAGAGACAACAAACTGAAAGAAACAGTAGTCAATAGTCATCTAATCCTAACCCCTTCATTTTACAAGACACACACACACACACACACACACACACACACACACACACACACACACACACACACACACACAGAAGCAAAATCAAATCTCCTGATTGCCAGGCACGAGTCATTTGTTCTATTAGCTCCTCAGCAAAATACTAATGAACTGACCCGCTACCACCAGTAAACAAGAGGTAACCAAAGAGGCTTTAGAGATGAAGACATGAAGAAAACAATACACACAAGCACTGCAAGATTGGGACAACGCCCATGTTTGCTCACTGTGATATTCTGACTGTCCAACAGACAGCAGGCACTGTGTACATGAATTTATGAATGTTCTAAGATGAAAAATCCAGCTGCTGTATGTAAGGTAAGGCTGGCAGCAAGGGAACCACCTAGCAGGCAATAGCAGTACACAATATTTGACCACCTCATTAAAAACTTTGGGGTTGCCTATTTAAAATGAAGAAATCTAGGTTCTTCACAGACCAACTGAAATAAAATTTCTGGGGCTGGGACTCTTAACAAATATTCCAGGTGATTCTCATTGGTCATTTGGGTTTAAGAACCAGCGTGTTTTAAACAACAACAACCTGCACTAGAGGCAACTGGAAGGAAAGAGTCAATGTCAAAGATGAACATATAACTCTAGGGAACATAGGGCAGTAGAGAAAGAAAAGACAAAACCTGAATGACAAGGAAAAAACGGGGAAGTTAGTTATAAACTAACATAACAGTCACTTAAATATGAATGTACAGACATGAAAGAATCAGGAACTCTGAGGAGCCCTGGGATAAGGGATTAATTCCATCAGAGTGCAAGAGGCCAGGGTACCACATGAGACAACATTAGGATAATTAAATAATTAACACACATAGGATTAAAATTCCTCTCGGGGACAATGATAAGAAACAAGAAACACCTAATGCGGTTTCACAAATGACTCTTCAAATATCTGCAGACAAAGACAGATCTGAACAAAATATGAAGAAAAGTGAAAAAGTATTTTATTACAGTCAGTTAAAACTTACAGAAAAGAGTCAGGGGTAGCAAATTAATTCATGCTACTCAAATAAGTCAGACATGAGAAGACAAGCTTTTAAAATGATCAAGAAGGGAAAAAACACTAGGAAAAGAAAAATGCTACTAAAAATGGAATGAGTATGGAATTAATGAAGACTAAACTAGCTCACAAACTGAACTAATTCTTTTTAATTTGTCTTTGACAAGAAGAATGAAGAAGACATATTTGTATAATTAGAAAGAATGATAAAGACTTTGCAAAAACAGCGACTGACAAAGAGCAGATGGGGAACACTTGACAATACTGAACTCCCAGGGATCAGGAGTCCAGGATGGTGGGAACGGGCCTCTCCAGGGAGCTCACTCCCACACTTGAGAAGTTGCAATCATGAGGGAAGCGGCACAAGAGGACAGGGAAACACAAGAGATGAAGTGGAGAGAAAGCTGAGATAAGGAAAGATTCCACAAATCTTAAAACAGTTCCAAGGCGAGATGGTGGAAAATGTTGGTGTGAAGCCAGTGGCATTTGTCTTCCATCCAGACTGTGAGCTCCTGAGGCCAGAGGCATTCTTCACCACCCATCAGCTCAGAGTTCAGAGCTGTTGGGAGCCGGCCACGGAGGCCCACTGAGCATTAGGGACCAGGGAGGGCCGTGGACCCCGAGACCACTAGGATGTGTTCGGGAGCCGTTGACCCCACTTTCCTCCTCCTTTTACCATGTAGCGCAAGTAACCTAAAGGAACTCTGCTGATCTAAGCTGAAGGCTCTGTGACTGTGACAGGCATGGCTCACTCTAGAAACTCATTGTTCCTGTTTGCCATAAACTGCAGTTTCGGCTTAGGTATTAGATATAATTCAAATTCAGGTCACATTTGGGAGCCTTTTATACGGTACAAGATTCTTTATAAGATTTAAAAGTATATTTGTAGAATTAGTATATACTTATGGAGAGCTGTTTTCAGCTTTAGATGGTATAGATGATTATCTAGAGCTACCAGAAATGGCCCAGCACAAACCTTGGGCTGGGCCACATTCCTGAGGGCCCAGCATGTACTTTAGACTGGGCCACATCCTGTAGAGCCCAGCATGATCTTTGGACTGGGCCACATTCTTTAGGAGTTGGCTTAAGCTTCCATAGCATTGTATAAGTAGTATTAGCATAGAATAGAAAGGTAATAAAATTTAAGTGAGTCATCATGGGTGTTGTGTGCACATGAGCTGTAGAAGTTATTGATTATCAGAACATCATGATGCTAGTAGGGATTGTTACATTGCTTTTGAGGAACATTAACTAGCAAAGAGAACAATAAGACAATTTTGGGGTTTGCCCTTCCTCGTACCTGAGAAAACATCTGGTGGGTGGGGGACACCCCTCCTGCACCTGGCTTTGTGCTCACGTGAAAGACTTGTGAGACTGTGTAAAATCTGGAGATAAATATCCGCTGTAACTTCCAATAAAACGACTTCTGCTCAATTCACTGAACAGTTGTCCACTTTCTTTCTTTCTCTTTCTTCTTCTTTATATCTATCCCTCCATCTTTCTTTTAATATCTATCCCTACTACAGAATCGGCTTCTGCGCTAGACAGTGTCCAGTCTCTTTCTCTCTCCCCCATTCTCTTTCTTTCTCTTTATTTCTCCAGAATAATCGCCGACGCTGCCACACCTTCCAAGGGACTTCCTAAATCTCTCTGCAGGGGCTGGCCCCCCACACAGAACAAGTGGCGATTGCCAGGTAACTGAACATGAACAAAAGACATGGAGCTGGAAAGTGAATGCCACCAAACTTTTCCATTTCCTCTGAGCAGAAAACTGTATCACAAAGGAGTTTATAGTCCATTTTCTTCCCTCATAAACAACAGTAAAAGGCAAAATACTTGAACATCTGGTGGGTAATTAAATCATAAACTATAATCAGAATAAAAATCTACAAACTCTAGTAACAAAGGCAGAAGATTTGATAAACTATAAAATAAAAGCAAAAAAAGTACAATATATGCTATAAATCTAGGCAAATGTTTCTCGTACTTTCTTTGAAAAGAAATCGTCTAATACATTTGGATAACATGCAAAGTTTAAAGGGAAATTAAAAATAAGCAGAAACCCTAAAAAAACACCTTTATTGTGATCATTATGTAGCTTAATTATGGAAGTTCTCAAGATCCTCACATACTCCAATACAACCCACCCACAGTCAAACACCCAAACACATTTTTATTAATTCATCCTCAATATATAAACAGGGCAGACAGGCACATTTATATAGAGGCATGTGCTTCCAGGAAACTAACTTCAACCTAATGGGAAAAGACCATAAGCAGATCTCAAGTAATTATAAACAAAGAAAACAGACAAAATGTTGCATTTCCTACAAGCATTTCCTAAAGGGAGGCTGTGCAAAGACTTCATTTTTCGATTCTTTTTTCAACAGAACACAGTACATTCCATGTACTGCCCATTAATAACTACACACTGATTAAATCAAGTTGAAAGCCACTGACTCACATATAGGAAAGGTATATGACATTCACAGAGGCTGATGATTTAACAAGACAGTCATATTTATCAGGTCCCCAAAACTGTCCTCTAAATCTAAGGTCTTAGTAAAGAAGGATTATATCAACAGACAATCTGGAACATACAAATGATGTTAGACTTTTTTGGGGGGAGGGAGTTGACTGGCAGTCATACTGCCTCACCAGAAAAGGGAAACAAAGAAGAGAAAGGGGAAACAAGTATTGGGCCTGATCACTGGAAAGAAGTTGATGTCATCATTTATTAGTCTTGATGCCAAGTGAAGAGGAAAGGAAAAAGTTAATCCCAAAAGAATAATATCATTTATGTGAGTAATAATAGCTCTGGCCCAAAAAGGACAGTTAGAGTCAGACTCCAGGTCTTGTCAGTGAGACGGCAGAGCTCAGGGTAGACAGACAGGCAGGTACAGACATCCCAGTGGAAACAGTACAGGGAAGGCCCAAACCATTCTGGGTTGGATGAGCTTGTAGCCAGTCAGTTTGTATGGACACCAAGAAAAAAATCTTTCAAAAACAACCATGCTGATCCATGAGCACAAGTCTCCTGACATGAATAAATTCCATCCTCCTTTAAAAAAAATAAAACGGATATAATCCAAATGCCCCCACCCTACCCTTTCTTATAAGAAATAAAAGACCTACAAAAACAAATTAAGAGAAAAAAACCTAACCAAATATTTAGCCAAAAGAAAGAAAGAAGAAACTACTTGCTTCAGGGTCAAAAGAAGCATGTTTATTCATTCATGTGTCCATTCAACATAATCCAGGTAAAAGAAAAAATGGCAGAAACTTTATACCTAATCCAGACACTTCTGGAAATTAACAAATTACTAGATAATGGAATATTTTTCCCAGAAATGGGTGTTCATGAAATATCTAAAACTTAAATGATAAAAACCCAGATGGGTGGGGCTAGGAGAGACAATTCTACGGGTAAAGGTGTGTTAGGTATCATTTGGCTGTCATTGTTAGCAGAATGATGCCAAATTTATCTGGCAGCCTGGACCACTGTGAACAGTAGAAACTAAAGAAGAGAAAATACAGAAAATAAGAGATCTTTCTAAGGAATAAATTTCCTGACATCACACAATCCATAGTTAAGATTCAGATGCTGGATGTCAGAGTGTGCGTCTTTGGTTATTCATTCTCCACACAATTCTAACCACCTTGGTTCTCTGCCTCTACAGCTTATGCCACAATAGTTGAGCAAATTAAAAGGCAAGAGGAGTTTGTCTGAGACAGACACAATCAACAGCTACGTACAAAAACCTATAGCCAAATTGCAAGGGGAAAAAGGCAGGTGGCACAAAAAAGCAGACAAGTAAGATAAAGAGGAATGTGGGGCTGGCCCAGGGTGGTGGACACTGCCTATCCTCTACATGTGACAAGGTGATCTCTGACATATCACAACACTCAGCAGAGGGGAGTGTGGAAAATTCTGCCGAAGCACCGGCTACCCAGGTTCAAACGAAGGCCCTTCCCTCACCAAGAATAGTCTGAATGTGCTCTGTATATCACGGACAAAAGGATCAAACTTCAGAAATATATTTTGTAAAATTTCCACTAGAAATGATGCAATACAACCTTTGGTGCTTAAAGAGGAGAGATTTTGTTTTCTGGAAAATTAAGCTACATTGAAAATCAGGTTCCTAGACAGTGCTAAATACATTGGGCATTACCAATCTTCTCTTTAAAGAAAACGTGACACAACAGTTAGGAGTTTATTACAATAAAGTAATCTCTGTCAGAACAAAGATGGCCACTTAAAACAAAAAAGAGTAGGAATAAAGCTTTAATTATAAAAACAAAGAGCCATATGGATTTGTCTATTATGGCAGCACAATCCTGAGGTCTGTGAAAAAGATCTCATTTCAGTCCTGGCACACAAGCCTTTAAAAAATGGTTAAACAAGCTCAAAGTATCTCTGAAGTCACATCAATGATGTACAGTAATGGTTTCCAATTTTTTTCTGTACCGAATTATAAGTTAATAAATGTAGCAGGCAGATCCTCTGCATTCCTCAATCCACTCCCACACCAAACTCTAGGAAATAAAAGCAGCCCTCACCATCACTTAACAGTCTAGAGGGTTTGCAAAGTGACTTGGAGGGGGAGCTTTGAATTGTGTAATAATAGAAAGAGAGATACACCATGAATGCCAGAGGGGGGAGCTCAGAGCAAAGGGAAGGATAGTGTTTATCATGGGCAGAAGAAGGAAATACCGAAAACCTTCTGGGCTTTTACACAATATCCTTTTTCCAGTTTCTCTTTTGAAGAATGGATTCCAATACACTTTGAAATAAACAATCTTTCATTTTCCCCCATAGAGGGGAAAATAAATAAAAGTACTGCTGAGGGTAACCAGTTTTAACAATGGGCAGGTTTTTGAAACCTCTGCTTTGGGGAAGTCTGCAGTACACAGCCTCCCTGGCTAATCAGTTTTGTAAATGAAACTACACAGTGGGATTGGTACCTAATGGTGCTGGAGCATAGTGAAGGAATAGGCCCAAGACAGTCATTACTTTAAAGAGGTGTTTGGCCTCCTCCAGATTCCTTTATATGTTTACATCCTAAGATAAAATGGCATTTTAATAGGCTCTTTCCATAATTACAGAGACTATCTTTGTATTCACTGCCCCTTTTACCACTAAGGACACACAATTAGTTCATCCAACAATAAAAGAGTTACTGGACATTATCTCGTCCCATCAACAAGTTCCAAGTACAGACAGGTTTGCAGAGACAGCAGAGTCAACCAGCACACTTCTTCCAAATCTGAATCGTCAGCATTACATTTAACTGACCTTTCAATCCTTAACAGTTTTGCCAGGGACCAGAGACAAAACTGACATTAGAATAGGCGGCATGGAACAATCAGGTTCTCGATTCTACACTGAAATCTAAAGCCCCTAAGTCAGAGTCCTTATCTTCAAAAGAAATCAGCAGCCCTTTGTATTTGCTAGCTACTGCCACAATACTAACAAACCATCTCAAAACTCGGCAGTATACACTTTTCTTGCTCACATACATGCTGGTTACTTGTGATCCAGCTACAGCTTGGGCTCAGCTGGGCTTGGACCCAAGTTTCCTTGGATGAGCAGCTTCAAGAAGCACGGCCGTTCCCGTGGCAAACAGAGGGCAAAGACCAAGTCCAACAACACAAGCATATTTCAAGCCTTTGCGAGCTACACATTTGCTAATGTTCCACTGGTCATGGTTAGTCATGTGACCAAGGCTAATATCAATACTGCTCCAATGTCATGGCGGGGTGGGTGTGATGGTGGTGAGAGGAGTTAGGGAATGACTACTTGCTAAATAATAATCCAACCTACTACATTCTTCAATGCAGGCTGCTAGAGGTTATTTGTTTACCACATCTGGTATCCTGCTGCTAATGGAATAGCAAGATCTCTACACTACATCTTAAGTAAAAGAGACCCAGTTCTATACACTTGTCATCTATAGGACCATTAGATTACATTGTATTTCTGAGTACAAATGGACATGATTAGAAGGTTTATTAGTGTTTCAGTAATCTGTTGACAAACAAGTAAAGGTTAATACATTACAGCTACACAGTACTGCTTAGTATATCCTAGTGTTTCAAGTCCATGGACTTCCTAAATTATCTACCTTAAGTCAGCATCAACAATATGTCATGCAGTATTAGCTTCACAAACAAACAGCCTGCTAGGCAGCAGAAATACAAAGAAAAGAGAAAGTAAGAGCGATCATGTGGAGGCTTCCAACTTAGATAATGTAAGCAATAGTGGTGGCATTAGCAGAACTGAAAGACAGTGGAAAGCACTTGACAAACAGATTTATCGCAGCTATTAACAAATCTTTAGAGTAAAGAGAAAACTTTAAAAGCCTCTGACTATCCACATATACTTAAGAGTTTAACTTATCAACCACAAAACCAGTTAAATCCTACTGGAAACAAGATATGGGGTGAAGGCAAAAATGGGGGATGTGTATATTATGAAAATATGTTTACAATTTATACATCTATTTGACAACACTTACTAAACAGATCTAATGAACTCCAAGTTCATATCTCACTTCAACTATTAAATGCCTACTATGTGGCCCACACCTAATCTCACCTAATATAAAGCTATGTTAACAAGTAGGAACTATTATTACCCACATTTCACAAACAAGTCCGGTGCCCCTTGGTAAAGGTCGGTGATTTAAGTAAGATTACACAACTGGTCAGTTGTAGAGACAGAATTTGAACATAAACCTTCTAAACAAAAGCCTAAGTTTCTTCCCGACTGCCCATGCTGACTCCCTGAAAGTGTGTTGATGAAGAAAAGAAGGGCTCTTTGACATTCTCCACTCTCGGCTCACAACAGGAAAGAGATAGAGTTGACCGGAAGCACAGTGCTGATCATGATAGGCCTGTGATCCTCCCGAGGCTATGTCCCAAAGATCTGGAAAAAATACCAGAATCCAGGGATCTTTTAAACCTGTTCTTTAAATACCAGGTATCAATTAGTTGGTCAGAAGTTATAAAAAGGGGGGAAGCTCAGCACCTTCAAGTAATGTCTTAATAGTCTGCTTCCTGGAATGAGCTAAGGTAACTGAACTGTTTCCCACAAAGCCTAATAAAACGAAGCTTTGTCAAAAGGAAGTGAAACACATGCTCGCTGCATTCAAAGGCCCAAGACATCTATCTGCAGCCTACGGCTTTGCACAGCTACTCTCAACCTTCATTAGGACCCAGTCTATAAACCTATCCTTCAAGGCACACAGCTCCACTTAACATGCAAATGTGGCTCCAAGAACCCCGCCTCTAGGGTGGGGAAATCTATGCTTACCTATACTATGCTACATATAACTTATAAGTATCATACTCTGGAAGAGCAGAGTAAGGAGTAAAGACTGATAAATTAGATTCCTCCATTCACAAGGGTGATTAGGAAAACAGAAAAGACTAGTAGAGGGCAAACCTACAATAACTTGTCTCACTTTCAGATAATTAGTTGTGAATTTTTTAAGGCAAGTGACTCACAAGGGAGGGTACAAATGTATTGTCTCCCACAATCTAATAATCTTGGCAGCAATGAAAACTATCTATTTATTGATGGGCAACTGTAATTTATCTTCCCTAGGTAAAATGCAGTTATTTAAATGTTTTTCTCCTTTTTTGAATGCTGGCCTAAGCAGTAAACATGTAAACGACTTCACAAGAACAAAAACACTCATCAAATGTTAATAAACACCCAAAGCAGAGCTACGAAATCGTCAGAAAATCCTGTATCCAGTAGACAGCAGACCACCTCATGAAGAATAATGAATTCAAGATGACTGTGATGATAAAAGCTAGGCGAAGAAATCAGGACCAGGAGTCTAGCCCTTATTCTGCCATTAAGTCTCTGTGTGACCTTGAGGAAGTCACTTAACCTCTCTGGGCATCGTTTTTCCCATTATAAAACAGAGGGTTTTGATTAGATTCACTCACTCAGAAAGCATTTACAATTCACAGCACGGATCTAGGTGGAGTGGATACAGAATGAACAAAGTGGTCAGGGTGCCTTACCTCAAGGACCTTCCATTCCAGTAGGAAGACAGTTCCACTGGAATCCCTGCATCTGTAAAATTTTATGACTTTTCAAAGTTTCAAACAATAACTCATTCAAGGATACATTATGACCAAAAGGGAGGAAAGGGTAGACGTATTTTTCAACAGTATATCAGTTGCATTTCAAATAATATGCCCAGTATATGGTGGGAATGTAAAATGGTATAGCCAATTTGGAAAACAGTTTGGAAGTTCTTCAGAAAACCAAAAGGCTCTCATCTGACCCAACAATTCCACTCCTAGGTATATAAAAATTGTAAACAAATATTCACAGAAAAACTTGTATCCAAATTTTCATAGCAGCATTTTTCAAAAAAGTCAGAATTGGAAGCCACGCAAGCATCCACTAATGGATAAATGGGTGGATGAATGAATGGATAAACAAAATGTCCACACAATGGAATATTATTAAACAATAAAAAGAAATTGAGTATTGATGCATACTATATATTCATTCCTGGAAGAACCTTGAAAACATGCTAAGAGGAAGGAGCCAGTCACAAAGCTCACAGGGCATATGATTCCATTCACATGAAATGCCCAACACAGATAAATGCATGGAGATGGAAAGTAGACTGATGGTTGCCAAAGGCTGGACAGTGAGGAAAAGGCGGTAAAGGGCAGTGATGGCCAGTGACTAGTTTTCTTTCTGGAGTGATGAGCTTGTTCCGGAATTAGACACAGTGATGGCTGCACCACTTGTGAACACACTAAAAACAAATGAATTATATCCTATATACTTTTTAATGGTGAATTTTATAGCATGGAAATTATATCTCAATATTTTAAACTCAAAAAAATTTTAAATTATGAAAAAACACTGATCCTAATATGCAATAGAATCAATAAACTTAGCAAAAGTTAGAAAATAGCATATGGAAATGGAAAACAGATGTCTTTCTAGTGAATTGTTTAAAATAATGCTCAGAAGCCAGGCTTGGTGCCTCAGCCTGTAATCCCGCGCCTTGGGAGGCTGAGGTGACTGGACGGCCTGAGCCCGCAGGCTCGAGATTCGCCTGGGCAATTTGGTGAGACTTCATCTCTACAATAAATCAAAAAAAGTAGCCGGGCATGGTAGTACGTGCTTGTAATTCCGGCTACTCGGAAGGCGGAGGCGGAAGGATCGCCGGAGCCCAGCAGGTCGAGGCTGCGGTGGCCGGGAGCGGCCACTGCACTCCAGTCTGGGTGACAGAGTGAGACTCCAACTCAAAAAAATTAAAATAAAATAAAATAAAATAATGCCCAGATTATTATTTCATAGTAGTTTTATACTTGGTTTATTATTTTAGGTCCAAAGCAAACATCATTAAAATTGATCCAAACAAAATATGAAAAGCCATGTTTCCATTGATTCTTTCTCTAATCCAGGACCTGACTGATTCAGTACTCTTTCACTTACTAGGTCAACATCCTCCCTACTTCCCCTTCATCATGGTTCTTCCAACCCAAACTGTTCATCAGCTCAGTTCCTATTTTCATCATGCCTCTCTGGCTTAATACCTTCCCTGCCCCTTCAGCCTTTCCAAGACATCGATATTTCTACAATCCCCATTTCATCAATTTTGACTCATTACAAATTAAGGTTTTTAGAAACACATATCTGCATAATACTTATAAGGTAACTTTTGATCAGAAAAAAGAGGAAGATAAAATTAAGAAAAGTGATGATATGGTAAGCGACTTTTCCAAAATTAACTTTAGGTCCTGATATAACCTGGTTCAAAACTTAATATATACAATAAGTGCCACTAAATGTTTGTGGAATAAACAGCAAGTGGTATACCAAGAAAACATACTGACATAGAATATAACCAAAGGAATCTGAAAATTATGCTAAACAGGTCTTCAAGCCACAACTGATTCAATAATCAGTTTCCTGATTTATAAATTCTACAACAGCAAATTTCTGAACATTAAGCTTGTGCATAACTAGCCAAAGCTATATAAGCCCCAGGGATTTTTAAGAGAACTGTACAAGGGATTGCACAATAAATATAATAAAATATTAGCAAAGAGTGATTACCATTTGTCCTGAGATTGCTTCTTCCTGAGCACGCTGAGGCAAGTGCTCCAACTGGTAGCAAGTGCCTATGGCTGCTGGAATAACAAATGGCATTTAGATGTCCATAGAGAACAAAGTCAAGGGTGAAATGTTAGTAATTCTCTGATTGCAAGGCACAAGGAAGAAAGAAATCCTTAAAGCTCAGTTTGGTTGGCCTTGACCAGAAACTTTACTGTGGCTGAAAAATTTACATTCTATTACACAAGACAACAGAAAGGATGGCTGCTTTCACATCAGACCAAGTGAATGAAATTGGAAAATTTTAAATCAGGACATTCTCTGTGCTGAAGTTTAATAATCCATAGACATACAAATCAATGTCAAGTGTGATCCAGCAATTCTGAGAGCGGCGTTTTAAGCTTCCATTAGGCTGGAGCATTTTTACCATGATCCTATCAGTCATAAGTTGAGAAGTTAAATACCCTATTTCTCAAACTCTTGAAAGCATCACAGACTGAAAGCAAATAATTTGCAAACACAAGGTAGTTATCCTTTTCTGTAATGAGGAAATAGATTCTCTCCTCAAAATCTACCAATTGATTTTTTTCCTCCTGTTAATCAGGCTATGGAAAGGTAGTATCACTTCTCTACCTGGGACCTCGATCTGAAAGGAGGAGCAATGGAACTGTGACTCTCCAGGGTATATGCGCATCGTGCCCCAGCCCCACCCCCCAGAAACATAAGAAGAAAAGATTGGTCACCCAAACTCTAATCTCTGCCATGGCAATCAATGGAGAACACTGGCAAAGAGGGCTCCCACAGGCAGTGTTAATTTCAGAACTTCCTGGTTCAAACTTCCTACACCTGGTCTGCATTTCCCAGCACCCCGATGGCCCAGTAACCACTGGACAGCAAAATGAGGCTGGAGAGCAGCTACCACAAACCACTCCAAGATACAGAATGCTCACTCTCCTTTTTTCACTAGATGTCAAAATCCTGCTCTACCAAAAGTTAAAACAAAAATCCATTTCCATTCTATTTCATGTTTTGTGAAGAAAAGATAATTAATCCTGGAGCTTGGCATTCCATAAGATCATCTTTTCAAAGTTGTCCTGTTGAAATGTCAGGGTTATTGACAAAAATGTATAGAGGTGAACCTCAGACTGCACATATAGAAAGTAACAAATAAAACAGTAACCAAGGGAGGCCGGGGCGGGTAAGTCAGTATGAAAAACTGGATACAAAAACAAATGCTCCTTACCCCAACTAAAAATGTTCCCTAGTTGATGAGGCATCTGACATACAATCCATGTCAATGACCTACAAGAACTGATTACTCCAAAAAATAATAATAACTCATCTGATCACCTCTGACATACCTCAGGAAACATACACCATGGGAACATCAGGAGGGTCGTGCAGGACATGAGGGCTCCTTCAGAGTGTGCGGAGCACCAGGCAGAGTTCAAAGTCATCCTTTCCAAATGAATCCAGTTACTCATTAGTGGAAAAGGCAGACCAACACCATGGATCACACTGTCAATATAAACTGCTCAACATCTTGTTTTGCCTGATGCTCAGTGAGAAACTGACATCAAAAGATATTCATGAAAAAGATCAACAGAAAGTCAATTTGGACTGAACTAATGAATGCTAATATTCAATCAAAAGAATCTCTGTATTACATAATGATATTGGTGATGACGACCATTTGTTTAAAGCAGGAAAAAAACCTACATAAAATAATAGCTCTTTCTTCACCATGTGTTCACAAATACTTTTTTATCATTTCAATGAAGTATTTCTGAAAGAAAAGCAAAAGGAACCAATATTTATCATTTTACATAGGAAAATTAGCGAAAATTGGGTCATGTAAATAAATTTTCCGTAAACATCCAAACAGATACTATTATTATCCCACACTTCATGAGCAGCAGTTATTTACATGTAATTAATCTGCTTATTTCTGGGGCCTCAGACAATGTAATATGTTTATCAGCTTGGTTTCTAAACAATAAGTATTTAACTCTTCCGTTTATATTTATAAGAAAATGCTTGCTCTTTCCTTGACAGACTGAGAGTCATCTGCAGGCATAAGACACAGAGCTGCTTCTGGGACAGTTCCACACGTCATCCCTCAAGGTGAGCATGGAATGAGCCAGGGCCAAGTCCCTCACACTCCTACTGCTCCGCAGGCAAGCTTGCCAGCATGAGCTCTGCACCAAGAGCATCATTTCCAGAACACAGGAAGCCTCTCCAGGAGAGAGATGCTGGGCGTCTCCCTCCTCAGACTCCCAGTCTCCAATACTGTCCTCCCTTCGAAGGGCAACTCCTTACCAATGTCTCCCATGCCTTGCAGTCTCCATGGCTGCCCAGCTCACAGCCTTCCAAGTTCCTCTCCCTGAGACCATCACTGCAGTCCAGGGAGCACACACCCTCCCACAAAGGGTACCATGACAGCATCTCTCCCTTTCCTGAGCACTGGCCTCAGGAAAACACCACTGATTCTTCACTGAACCTGCTGCCACCATTGACGACAGGCTGAAGCTTTGGGACCACCCCTAGCATTTTCTATATGCTGGCCAACCTAGTGACTAGAAGCTTTGTCCCCAGAGAATGCCGACAGTTATTTGCCAACTCACAATCTAAAAATAAAAATGTCCCACCTACTGATCCCTCTTCTCTCCTTCAGGTTAGCTTCTCCCTGAGAATATAAGAAATATGAGTCAAAACAATCACATTTTTAACAGACTACTTACCGACTGTACTCACAGTGCTCAAGTCAAATATACAATACTCTAAGAGCCTTTAAAAATAATGTTATCTATAAATATTTCAGGCATATCTTTTTAATGCTTGTAGGATGTGAATAAATAACAAATTCTAATTCATTCAATAGTTTTGAGGGCCTATTATGTCCAAGAACAGCACTAGGTACTGAACACATGGTAATAAGGTAATCACGAGGTTCTCACTTTCCATAAGCTTAAAATCTAGCAGAGAAGAAACTGACAAATGTCTACACACATGCATGTACTCACATAGTTACCAAACAACCAAAATGACACACTCATACCTCCACAGTTACCGAATGACCAAAGTGATGTGAAGACAAGACAGAGAGTGCCATGGAAAAGCACATGCAACTTCTCTAAGGGGAGGAAAGAAGGTGGGACAGAATGCCTGAGTAAGTACTATTAGTTTAACTGTGTTATAACATTGCTAGAATAATTTGAGGATAAATCTCTAGAAGAACTCTCACAGAGAAACACATTTATCTCATCCTTGGGTTACTCTGTTAATTCTATTACTTTACCTAATAATATTTTCAAAATGAGATTGTTTCCTTTTTTCCTTCAAAAAAATAAGCATTTCCCACAATTTCCTTAATAAGATAAAATCGTCACATACTCCTCTAAAATTCTTTCGAGCTGCAGATATTTTCTATTATTAAAAAGAATGAGATTCCTAGGTTTTTTAATTGCTCCATAAATTCCCAAGGGATTCTCCACCAATGCCCACTTCAATCAGCACTCTCTAAGTTGAATGTCATTCTGAACTGGGTCATTTTGAAGAGCAGCAGGAGCCAGTACAATGCGCAACCTACATAACCTCCGTGTTCAGAGAATGTGGTTCTAAAACGAGCCTTACGCAGTTTGACTATAATTTCACTGGCTTCCATCTAATTTAAGTACCATTTCGTTATGTAATGCAAACTTTGGGAAACAAAACTCTTATATCAGACACCCTTTCGATTATGCAATGCAGCAATATAAGTATCCTTGTTATACATAACACAAGGTGTATAAATACCTTTGTATACATGACACAAGCTATAGGGTACCCAAAACCTCTAAAACCTGCCCTTAAACATGGAACTGTTGAAATCACCCATAGGTAAGGGTGGCTTCGTCACCCTAAGAGATCAAATAACTTCAAACTGAGCAAGTTAAAAAAAAAATAGGCCAGGCTCGGTGGTTAGCCTGTAATCCCAGCACTTTAGGAGGCCAAGGCAAGTGGATTGCCTGAGCCCGCAGTTTCGAGACCAGCAGGCAACTTAGCGAGACTTCATCTCTACAATAAATCAAAAATTAGCCGGGTGTGGTAGCATGCGCCTGTAGTTCCAGCTACTTGGAAGGCAAAGGTGGAAGGATCGCCAGAGTCCAGCAGGTCGACGATGGGGTGGCCGTGAGCATGCCACTGCACTCCAGCCTGGGCAACACAGTGAGACTCCAACTCAAAAAAAAAAAAAAAATCGATGATCTGAGCTTGTGTTTTATTCTTCCAGTTTGCCTACACTGTTGGATTTTCCCCTGCCTACATTAATAAAGAAAGGTATACATGATTGCCTGCCTGCCTGGCCACGTGCAATGCTCAGTATCACAGGCAAAAATGACAGGTCCAAAAGCACACTGGGACCCCATCAGCAAATGGGGACAAAAAGGGCTCAGTTCTTTGTAAAAAATGAAATTTGTAATGACCAAAAGGTCATTGAAAGTCATTAAAAGGTTACTGAGCATGAGATAAGTCTACCTCACATGCGCAGCATACAGTACTTAAGTCTTTCTTTGGCCTGATATTAAAGATAGTAATTTAAATGTTCATCTCTTTCAGTAGATGAAAAACTGCTTCAGGACAAGAATCACATTTCTTCATTTTGGCATCTCCTAAAGTATCCTGAAGAAAACACTCAGTGACTGTTCAATAAATGAAGCAATATAATTGGTCTTAAAAACATATATAGACATTGGAGAAGAAATAAATAAGTGGGGGACTGAAATTTTTTTTAAATACCATACTTATTGGTCTTCATTTTAGCTCTCTAGTCAAAAGTAACAGAAAAAAACTCAAAATAACTTTAAAAAGAGGGAACTTACTATCCAGATTTACAGTTGCATATTATACAACTTGAAGGAAAAATGTATCCAGGAGTAGGAAAGCCAGCAGGAAGTGGAAAGCAAACAAGCCCAGCAGCAAGCCCTCTCTCTCCACCTCTCTCCACGGTTCACTTCTCCCTGCAGATCTGAGTTCTGAACCTCTGTCCTTGGGAAAAAGCTTTCTCTGCTACTCATTCTATATAAAAGAAGACAGCTGCACTGCAGTTGCCCTGGGTTTTAATCTCCTTATGTTAGATCAGCAAAGACTAAACTGTCATCATTTGGTCCCAAATCCAAATTCCCAAGATGGAGAGCCTGTGTGACCCGGTGTGGGTCAGGCATCCTCTGGTCTCTGATGGATTGTGGTCAGGAGGATGCAATCAAGAGCCAGTTGTGACTATCAGGTACCTACGTGTATGGGGAAGGGGGCAACACTGAGAACTCAGTATTTACAACTAACGCAGTCTGCACAGCATGACAGGATGTTGCACACCTTACTGCCACTTCTTTAACTCATCACACAATACCCCTGTAAGAGAGGAATGACAAAACTGGCATACGAGATAACTGATGGCAAGCATGGTTCAACATCTTTCCCAAGTTGGCTCCACTTCAATAAGGGCAGGGAAATACCCAGTCCATTACTTCCCACCAACCCTCATCACCAAGATGGAACAACAGTGAAAGGGAAAGAAACAACTTTTTTTTTTTTGAGTCAGGGTCTCAATCGCTCAGGCTGGAGTACACCAGCACAATCATGGCTTACTAAAACCTCGACCTCCTGGGCTCAGGCAATCCTCCCAACTCAGCCTCCTGCGTAACTGGGATGACAAGCATATGTTACCATGCCCGGCGAATTCTTATTTTTTGTAAAGACAAGGTCTCACTATGTTGCCCAGGTTGGTCTCAAACTCCTGGCCTCCAACAATCCTCCTGACTCAGTCTCCCAAAGTGCTGGGATTACAGGAGGCCAAGGAACAGCTTTTTTTTAAAAAAGCCCAAGTTAGGAACTCACCGATTCTTTCCCACAGAGAGTCCAAAAGCATCACAAAAGTGAAAAACATTATACTTAATTAGAGGTGGGGTGAAGGGGAAAAATAAAGAAATAACAAAAATTTCCTGGTGTGATAAGCCTTTATTCAACAGTTTACTATGCTGACCATAAAACAAGCCCCTGGCTAGGTCAAGCCTGAAGAACTGTCTTCTCCCTCTAAATCAAACTCCTTTGGCACCTACTGTCTATGACACTGCTGCCTAAAATGCAATTACCTGGGAAATCGTTAAAATGTAGTTTCTGATATAGGGGTTTTCACAGACAAAATTTCACAGTGGCCCTGGGATCCCCACCTCCCGATATCCGCGCTTTTGTGCAATCACCTCCCATTTGGTGTGAGAGGAACGTGGGACTTGCTCTTAACCCACAGAACACAGCAAAGATGGCAAATGTCACATGACACAAGACTCCGTCGAGCTAGTAGAATGTCCTTCCCTCCACTCCATTGCTGGCTCTGAAGAAGCAAGTTGTCATGAACCCTGGATAGCAAGGAGAACTTGGTCAACAACTGCAGAAGCCTGGAAGCACACACTTCCCAGGTGAGCCTCCAAGATGAGTCCAGCCCTGGCAATACCTGACTGCAGCTTTGTGAGACCCTGGAGCAGAGGAACCATCTAAGCTTCCCAGACTCCTGACCCACAGGAGATGTGAGATAATAAATGTCCACTGTTTTAAATCATGAAGTTTGTGTGGTAGGTTGATAGACAGTCCTAGAAAAATAAGAAGTCAGTCTGGGTTGGGGCCCGAGCTCCAAAATTCACACATTGAGCTGCATTGCACTCAACTGACACCAACGTTTGCTGCCTTCTGTTTGGGTCGGTCTTATCTCCTTAAAACACAAGTCATGTACTCCAGGCTGCCAGGACTGCACTCAATGAATCCTAGAGCACTGGCTGCGTACGAATGTGCCACCATTACCTTCCATTCTCAACTCATGTGGATTTTGCTTCATCCTACTTCCCATCAGAACACCAGCCACATGGTAAATCCCTTTGCTGTTGGTTCTCAGAACTCGCCTCTTAATTCTCAATGATGAATACCAACTTGGAGAGCTGGAGAATTTTAACTGTGTTCCTTCGGTGCTGCTGTGAATCGGCCCTTCTCTGCTCCACACCAGGAACTTCCTTCTGCCCCTCGACGCTCCTCTAGTCCTCTTAACTCTCTCAGCTCATATGATGCTAGTGGTGCCAGTCCACAGTCAACCACAACTATAACGAGGTGGTTCATCCGAGGTCCCTCCCATTGAAACCACCTTGTCATTTTCCTGAAATTCCATTGAAACCACCTGTCATTTTCACTTCTCCACTTCTGCCTCCTTTAATCCTGCCTACATGCCCAGCTCCTTGAAACAGCACGTTATTCAGAGGGTGTCTTCCCTGTCCCTTGAATTCACTTATACCACGTGTATCCTATTGAACCACTTTGTGACTTCTAAACACAAAGATGACCTTCTCAGCACTGAAATTATTGTCATCCTTACAATATATTCCCAAATCCCCCATTTATTTTTTCATTTTTAATTTAAATTCTAGAAGCTTCCCATGTATGAAAGTTTTTTCTAATCCTATATCCTGCATCAAATTTGCTAATAATACCGGACCAATCAATTACAATGGTTGCCCAGCCTCAGAGTATATTCACCAGCATTGTGGTTCTCAACTCATCTTATATCTAACAATATTCGTGATAATCCTGAAGGTAGTTACAGGGAGTGAGTACACCCAGTGCTACAAAATGGGATAAAGGAAAACGAGAATCCAGGGAGTCACAGCTAAAGTAGGATCTCAGGGGTGGGTCACGTATACTTCGAAACATTTTCCAAGGCAGGAGGATCACTTGAAGCCAGTTCAAGATCAGCCGGGGCAACAAAGCAAAACCCCAATGCTACCAAAAATAAAAAATAAACGTTTTAACTACAGCATCTGCTATAGCCTCTTAAAGAGCGTGGTCCCTGCCCAAGATAATCAACACATTGACCCATTTTTTTTCTCTCCAGTACTTCACAACCTTTCAGGCCTTCTTCTTACTAATGTCTGACACATTGTTTTCCATGAAAGCTGTGACTTTAATTCAATAGTACCTTAGTAGTACGACACAAAAGTAATTCCAGGACTTATCAGTATTCTCTAAAACCAATGCACAACCTTAATAAGCAAAAAGAGCTAACTGGCCAATATCATAAACCAAGCTGCTTTTTCATTCCTTTCACATTCAGATGAGGCAAGAGAAACTACAAAAAATCAATAAATTTCTGGGCACTAATATACCATAACAACAATGAAGTGTGGAGTCTGGGATCCTACAAGAGGGCAACCTACAGCCTAAATATGTCAAGCACTGAGCCCAGAAGGAAGCCAATACGTACAGCTGCCAGCTGCCCCCTGTCCTGAACTTCATAGCATGTTTGATGACATCAACTTCAGGAAATGAGTGAAACTGACAAAACGGCTATGTTTGCTCCATTAAGATAAAAAGGGGGAGAAAAGGTAGAAACAAGAAATACTTATACACTGTTTTCAGTAAAAATGGAAAAACCATTTAGTTGTAACTTAAGGGGCTTCTACACATGACGACACTGTAAAGCAACCAGAGTCCGAATAAAAAGACTGCTGCCTCCTTATCTCATGTACCTACAGAAAAAAAAGTATGATCTTTACTCAGAATCAAAAATACATCTATTGATTGATGCCAGAATGAAAAAAAAATCATGCATAAACTGGAAATGTATATATAATTCTTGGGCCACGTGCAGTGGTTTCTACCTGTAATCCCAGCACTTTGGGAAGCCAAGGTGGGAGGATCGCTTGATACCAGGGAAATTGCAGCCTGGGCAGCACAGTAAGATCCTGTCTCTACAAAAAAATTTTAAAGCTTAGCCAGGAATGGTGGTGCATACCTGTACTCCCAGCTATATGGGAGGCTGAGATGGGAAGATCCCATGAGCCCAGGAGTAAGAGGTTGCAGTGAGCTATGTTTACAACACTGCATTCCAACCTTGGCAACAGAGTGAGATCCTATCTCTTAAAAAAAAAAAAAAAAGAGTGAGAGAGAATGCTAACGTTTCACTTGCACACTCTACAAATAAATTTAAAACTACTTGGCTTTTATTTCAAAGAAGTAAATGACAGAGATTCACTCTAAAATGAAATTTTCAGTGAGGGTAAAAGCACCTGCAGCCTAAAGGTACTGATGAGGTAGGTAGGTTAAGGATCACAGAAAGTGAGGGCAGAGATTACTGAGGAGTTCAGGCCCTGATGCCAATAGCACAGAGGCAGAAAAAGAGGTAAATATGGCAGAGACAGTCCCCAGTTGCCTTTGTTCCTTGGTGTCTTTCTGGCTACAACTAGAACCTAACCTGAGCTCTTACAAATCATGATGTTTATTCTGCACTTAATGATCAACTACGTGTTCTTTCCCATCAGCTTTCTGATCATAAAACCTTCTAGCACCTTGCATGCTGGAGATTTGCAGGTGACATGTAGGCCTTCCACCTTTATATCCCACTGTCTCTTGAAATCCTCCTGTCAGGAAACCCTCTACCTCTCAAAAATAGCATGTTCCAAGATTAGATGGCTCTAATTACTGGTAATTTCTTTCTACTAGGCAGGAATCTGTCTTCCTTTGACTCTTTAGCTTGAGTTCTGTCTTCTGATAAAACAGTACTAAAAGAAACCTTATCTCTACAATAAATCAAAAAATCAGCCGGGCATGGTAACGCGTGCCTGTAATTCTGGCTACTTGGAAGGCTGAGGCGGCAGGATCGCGGGAGCACAGCAGGTCGAGGCTGCAGTGGCCAGGAGCGGCCACTGCACTCCAGTCTGGGCGACAGAGTGAGACTCCAACTCAAAAAAAAAAAAAAAAGAATTACGTATTCATATGGGAACCATCTGAACATTTAAAGAAAATCATCACATCTCCACGAAATCCCTGTGAATCCCTTTCCTGATACTATACACGCTACACGTGCTCGTTCCTGGCTTCCAAAGCACACAGGTTACACAATCACACAGGCCTCATCGTTCCTATCTCAAAATTCAAGTGAGCCCTCGATGTTGTTAAACACTGCATTAAGTCATCTTTTATTCCCTCATTCATCCAAAGACATTCCAAATGCTCTCCATCTCCATGCCCTCCTCCTCCCATACCGCTGCCTCCCCCTAGCCAGGCCTCCAGCCCCTGCATGAGGCACTGACCACACCTTCCCTCAGTGCTCCCTCCACCCCACTCTAACAGGGCATATCCTCCCTCCCAGCATGTGAAGAGCCACCTTCTCTCTAAAGAGTTGACAGCTACCACTGCTCTCCCTTCCTTTCTGAGTCCTCTGTAGTGGCTCTCTCCAATGGCCTTCTCTGAAGGGGAAAGCATGGGGATACTAACGTTGGCTGGTCATGAGTGAGGCAGTGCTGAGGGTGCAACGTGCATACGGTTTCCTCACACTTCCCACGCTTTCCATGGCTCTTCCACATACACAGTCTCTCCATACTGAGCCAGGTTATCTTGATGTTAAGATTACTACTCATGAGCCAGGCTTGGTGGCTCAGCCTGTAATCCTGCACCTTTGGGAGGCTGAGGTGAGTGGACTGCCTGAGCCCGCAGGTTCGAGACCTGCCTGAGCAGGCGAGACTTCATCTCTACAATAAATCAAAAAATTAGCTGGGCGTAGTAGCGCGCACCTGTAATTCCGGTTACTCGGAGGGCTGAGATGGAAGGATTGCCGGAGCCCAGCAGGTAGAGGCTGCGGTGGCCGGGAGCAGCCACTGCACTCCCGTCTGGGGACAGAGTGAGACTCTAACTCAAAAAAAAAAAAAAAAAGATTACTACTCATGCATCTACTATATACTGCAGCTGGCAGTAGCACAGATGAATAAATAACCCATTATTCCTTCACTCAAAGGACCTTAAGAGCTAGAAAGAGAAACAGTCATATTTGCAAACAATATGATGTTTTTAATAGGAGAGGAAAAAGAGAGGATATGAATTAAAAAGTCATCACTCTAAATTTCTATCAGGATTGCATGGCTGTGGTACCACGGTGAAACTCCCAACTATCCACATGGGTGATATATAAATAAAATTATATATAGTTATATATAACTACATATAGTCATACATTTTATTATATATGTTATATTTATATATTATGTATAAACACACATAATATCACAACTTGTACCTAGCACCACAATTTTAATAAATGTTAATATTTTGTCTTATGCTTCCTGCCTTTCTTTTATTTAATAAATAAAATTGTCTTTGATTATACACATACGTATCAAAGACAATACATACCATGTTAGTATGCTTTAAAAATGTATATACAATCAATGAGTGCATGAAAAAGATAACCAACATCATGAGTCATCAGGAAAATGCAAATCAGAACCACAATGAGCTACAACTTCAAGATGTACAAGATGAACAGCAACAAATGCTAACAAGGATATGGAGAAACAGGAACCCTCCACTACTGCTAGTGGGAGTGTAAAAGCATGCAGCCACTTTAGAAAATGACTTGGCTATTCAACAGAGTTCCCGAATCCAGAAATGCCACTTCTAGGTAGATACCCAAGAAAAACAAAAACGTGTCCACATAAAAACTAATGAATGGATAAATGAAATGAGGCATATCTATACAATATTATCCAGCAATAAGAATGAAGTACTGATAACAGGCTACAATCCTGAAGAACCTTGAAAATATTAACCAAAAGAAGTCTGCCACTAAAGGCCATCTATCGTATGATGTCACTTATATGAACTGTCTTAAATGGGCAAATAGATTAGTAGTTGCCTAGGGCTGGAGAAGATGAGAGATTTGCAGGGGTTGGACACAGGAGAGCTGATGACTAAATAACAGAACTTCTTTTTGGAGAAATGAAAATGTTCTAAAATTGATTGTGGTGACAGAGGCACAGCTCTGAGGATATAGTAAAAGCCACTAAATTGTACACTCTGAATTGGTAAATCGTATGGTATGAAAAGTATATCTCAAAAAGATGTAAATATAGAATATATATCATAATCATGTTACATAGATGCATAACAACTATATCACATACATATTGTATATACTTTAACAACTTATTTCATTCACAGTATATTTCTGACATTATTCCATGTGGATACATATACAACTAATTTATTTTAATTGCACCACTGTGTGGAGGAAAAATTATACTACATTTATCATTTCCTCTGCATTTTTTCCATTTGAAGTAGTGCTACAATGAACATCCTTGTACATAGTTCCTTGTTGTATATGTGTGACAATTTTCTGAGCTAACATATTAAGGCAGAATGGCCAAGTTGCAGAATATGCACATCTTCAACTTTACCAGATATTTCCAGATTGCTTATTTAAAAGATTGTAGTAATTTATTTCAATCAGAAATATACAAGAGTTCCTGTTTCTTCTCATCTTTGCCAACACTTGGTGTTATCAAGCTTATTAGGTTTTGCCAATCAATAGGTGTAAAATGGAATCTCACCAGGGTTTAACTTTCCATTTCCTTGTTAGGGTGAACATCTTTCATAATTGGCCATTCAATCTTCTTCCTATAAGAACTGCCAAGTCAAATCCTTTAACCATTTTCTATTGAGTAGCTTTGTCTTTTTCTTATTGATTTATATGATTTCTTTCAAATTCTGGACCCTTACCTTTGGTCACTTAGAAAAGATGCAAATATATACTCCCAGTCTATCGTCTGTTTTTCTGTTTTACTTTTAATGTATTTTGTTATATTGAAGATTTTTATGTTAATGTATTTTAAACTGTTAGTCTTTTCTTTTGGGGCTTGTGATTTTTATGTCTTAAGCAATTATTCCCTATTACATATCATAAAAATATAGCCCTTCAAAGTTGTCCAGAGTCTGTTTGAGACGGTCTAACATTTTCACTCTCATTGATCAGTCACTGTGGGCCAAACTAAGAAGGTATATGATCTTAGGCAATGTGTTTCTCAGCAGCTTTGACAGTTGCTAAAAGAGCTGACAGCCAAACCCTGAGCACCCAAATCTCTGGTCTGATCTTCAGTGCAAATATGAATGATCCCCTTCAAAGATTGGACTGCCCTTCCAACAAAATCTAAACTCATTAAACATGTTCCACATGTCCCCATGGGGAAACTAAGGTATATAGAAATTAAGTCAGTTGCATAATATCCCAGAGTCATCCAAATGGGCAAAAGTGAAAATAAATCTAAATCTCACACCAAAGTCACTGCAATTCCTATGAAATCACCAATAAAATGCCAGTATGAACACATGGGGGATTCAAGCTAAGGAGCTAGGGATGACTAAAGAAAGACCACCTACAGCAACATGCTCTTTTTAAAATTGTTTGGAGTCTCACTCCGTCGCCCAGGCTGGAGTACAGTGGCATGCTCACAGTCACCCCAGCGTCAGCCTGCTGGGCTCATGAGATTGATCCTTCTGCCTCAGTCTTCCACGTAGCCAGAACTACAGGCACGCACTACCATACCTGGCTAATTTTTTTTATTTATTGTAGAGGTGAGGAATCACCAAGTTGCCCAGGCTGTTCTCGAACCCGTGGACTCAGGCAATCCCCTCATCTCGGCTTCCCAAAGTGCTGGGACTACAGGTTTGAGCCACTGTGTCCGGCCCAGCAACGCGTTCTTAAGAGCACAGAGTAAATTAAGAATGCTTCCTGCTAAGTCTTTGGATTTAGGCACTAAGCAAAATGACAAGGAATCTGGTTTTGAAATAACCAAATCACCAGTTTCAGCATAACCTTCACTGGAACTCATAAATCAGAAGGAAATGCAAAGAGCTGTGCAAAAGGAAACTCACTGAACTCAAGAGAAGACATTCTGAAATAGGTCTTCAGTAGATGGCGCTCTCCCCTTTGCACTGCTACTGAACCAGCGCAGGGAAATTGGAACTGCTGGAAATACAGTCATTCAGAAAAAGGTTCTGGACATTTGCACTGATTAAAACGCCAATCACCCTACTCCTAAAAGCACCAGCATTAACCCTGCTATAATGGTCACATTTCAACCTGGAATAATGTTATTAAACATGAAGTGGGTACCTACAATGACTTCAGTACTTCTAAGAAAGATACAGAATCCTTGCCCAGGGGTTTGCCATCAAATCACTACTTGGAGAAAGACAATAAAATGACTATAAATCTCTTTTAGATTTCAATTTCATGGGAAAAAAAGGAAAACCTCAAACTTTATCTCTCCTCTCATATTTTAATATGATTCAGAAATTTATTTGTGGAAAAATATTCTTTGTGATTGGTACTTTTTGCTGTTGTCATATGATTAGGCTTATGACCAGGCCCTGTTCTTTTACTTGTTCTGCTTTTTTGGAGACAGGGTCTCACCATGTTGAAGGCTGCACTCAAACTCCTGGGCTTAAGCAATCCTCCTGCTTCAGTCTCCAGAATAGTAGGGACTACAGCTACAGAGAATAACTGATTTTCCATGGCAGTTTGGGGTTAACATACAATTATGAGATTGCAGAAGTAAGTTGCCATTAGACAAACGTCAAAAAGCTATGTACCTGACTGTGAAAAAATAATTGGACATTACCCCAAATAAAGATGAGAATATTAAAATGCCCAAGTATATCCAAATAGAAGTATGCTTAATTCGCCAACATCCACCCCCAACCCCACCATAACACTTTTTATCAGCTAACTACTGGCCAAAAAAAAAGTTGAATTCTGAAGGTATTTAGCAGATACAAATCAGAAATTCTGTACAGCCTAGAAGTCTAACAAGACTTAAGTTTAGACTACCCACTGCAAAGCAAGACAAACTCTGACCCAGCAGTCAGGTAACATTCCATCAAAAGCAACAAACCCTATAAACAAGCTCACTGATAGATAGGTGATTATTATTTAATGATCCACTTGAAGGTTTAGGGTCTGACCACTTCCTTTCAAAGCCACATTTAGAAGACTTTTAAAAGGCAGAAGAAAGACAGCATGTGAGCTCATACATTTAAGTACTTCAGTATAAACAACACTGCATGAGTTCCAAATAAACTAGCATGTTCCACTTGACATCGTGACACAGCTTTCCCTAAAGCCAGCATACTTTTGTGACCTTGAAGATAAATCTCCCATAATCTGAGCATAATTTGCACCAGGAGATGCCTTCACTCCAGCATTTGATGATGGGATTTTTGTTCAAACGACTTTCTCGAGAATGTCAATACATGTTTAGATGGAATGTAAAGACCGAAAAACTGTCCTACTTTTGCTGATGCTGAATGCTGAAAACATTAAATCTATAGCTACACAATCCGTGATAAGATCTAGTTAGAATTCTGCAAGTGTGTGGACGTGCTAATGTACTGGCAGAGGTCAGGAAAAACATAGGAAATAGAAAATGTCTTTTTTAATGCATAAATGACAAAGAATATCTCTATTCTTAGTCTATTCTGTATTAATTATAAGAATTCTTGAGTTTATTTCTAATAACATTACCAACCATTAAAGACAACACTACAGTAGATAACGTGACGCAATAAGGATCTATGAATATACAACAATGCTTCAACTTCCTTGTATTTGGCTAACATATACTATTTAAGACCTTTCCTTTGTATCCAAAAATGACACTACAGATGTAAGACATGAGAAAGACATGAGGTTTAACAATATTTTACAAAAGTATGAGTTTACACTAACCTATGTACATTATTTTGTGAAATCCCTTTGGATACAAGAAATGGGTATCTTTAATATGGCTGGTCATAATTTTGGGAATAGTCTGTGGCCAAAAAATAGACCAAAGTTAACTAACCCAAAGATAAATAGCCTCAGTCTCTTAAAACCATGGTCCCACCCCATCACTACCCGTGCTAAACTTTAGTAAAATGAGATCAAAGAGGTTGACCTACCACAATTTAAATGGTCTGTATTTATTGATGCTAATGTGGACTATAAACAATATGTTTTACTACCGCATTTTGGTGACCTTGGATATAGTATTCAAACAGAAAACAAAATAAGGCAATAAGTGGATACTCATGTGTCACAATGTGAGTGCACTGTAGTACAACCACGCAGGAGAAAAAGTCACACACACAGATACACATTCCTCAGTCTTAAAGTTCACTTGACAGCCTCTTCAAAACTCTAATTTTCCTAATATAATGCTTTTTTTCCTCTAATACTGCATAATACTTTCTGCCCTCCCTCCTCTGACATCCTGTGAGATATAAGTCTTGATAAGAAGACTCTGAGCTACCTTGAAACACACGCCCAACACATTATCATGATTCCTGCAGACCAACCATGTGGTGCTCACAGACAAAACCATTTCAAAGTACACTCACTATGTCCTGCCTCAGAAGGATGGGCTGTCTGGAGGAAGGGAAAAAGGAAGAGGAATAAGCAGGGAGGCCCAGGTAAAATATAATTTCATTTCTTAGCAAGGAAAAGAGACTCCCAGCAATCTATATGCTCAGTGTCTCTTTATCAGTAAAATAAAGTTAATAATTCTAAATATTCTCTTAAGAACATCACACAGATGGGCTCATTCACAATTAAAACACAATGAATGCAAAATTATTTTAAGATGTTAACTGACAATAGGTTTTTCTGTAAATAGAGCCCAGTAGTTTCCAGTTCATTCAATTCCCCTTCTCAGGCCTGTAAGCGTAACTAGTCCTGAGCTATAAAGGGGAAAGTAATCCCAACATTTATCAAGCTGGCCAGTAGTAACATCGTGCAGAGCACCAGATCCCTGAGGTGATTAAAATATATAGAAAAAAGGAGGGAATTAGTCCAATGACCACAGCCTGTCAAGTGTCTGAATAAGGCCTGCTGTTACCATGTTCCACAGTAAGAGAAGTCGGGTTGAAGGCGTGAAGTCATGCGTATTGCTCTGAGGCTAGAAGTGAAAATACTCAGGGAACAAAAGCAAATCAACTACTCTGGCCATTTCTGGCAACATTTTGAAGATAAACAAAGAGAGTCGGCCTCCAGCATTCTATCTCGTATAGCTAGCGATACTCCACAGGAATGCTTACAGAAGATGATGGGGAAAAAAACCACCGTGCTCGTAGCATGCAGCACAGACCTTTACATGCAAACCTCTCTCTCATGCCACAGGAACGCTCGGCAAGGGGAAAGAATTAAGTGAAAGAGTAAACCTAACGCAGCTTAAATTCCAGTGCTTTCAGTAGGCAGCTTTCTAGTAGGAACTCAAAGCCTCAACAATAAGTGGCAATAAACTTGATCATTCTATTATCATATTTTAGTTAAACATTTATGAATTTCGTAGTTTTGTTATACAATCCCTTATGAGTAATGTAGAAGCACAGCTATGAGTGAGAACAACAGTGATGTATCCATATACTAACCTACTGGGAAGTTTATCTGATCTTGATTATACTTCTCTTTGTATGCAGTCATTGCAGATAGCTCCAGTAAGAGAAAATTGTTTAAATAACAACTGTATATATAGTTATTTCTGAAAACTAACACAGGTTACCTATGGTAGTTTTCAGAAAAGTCTTTTGGTCTTATAAGTAAAGTGGTAAATATTGAGATCTGGAAAGGTAATGAAAAGAATCATTGGTACCAGAGCCCCACAGTCCCAGAATATAGGTGTCCAGTCCCAGAATATAGGTGTCACTATTCTGTGAACATACACAGAATTCACACATGGTAGACTGAAAATAATGTGGGAAGCAACATAACATTCCTGTGACGTATGTAGACTTTAGTGTAAGACTAATTTGGGTTCAAACCCAAGCTCTGCCACTTACTAGGCATGTAGTGAATTATGGACACAGCCTTGAGATGTAAATGAAATGAGACCATCGCAGAGTTTAGAACAAAAGAAATTACAAGTAAGGGGCAGCTGCCACTACCATATCACCACCACCCCCAGCATCAGCAATACCTATATCACTACGCCACCACCACCTGAATCTCACCACCAACACCTTCCCCACCATCACTCCATCACTCCTCTTCCTCCTCCTTCTTCAACATCATCATCATCACTACCCTTGTTTTACTGGTTTTGGAGTCAGGTTTAAATTTAAGTTCTAGCTGACCTCAGATCAATTATTTCACCATTTTTAGCCTTGGGTTTGTCATCCAAAAAAATGATAATGAGTAAAAGTCTTGACTTTTCATAATCATTGAAAGGACAAAAAAATTAAATGTAACCAACTATGCATCTAGAAATATAGGAATTCAACACAGACCCCATTTTTACCTAAATTCTTCTTCTTTTTGGTATTTGTTCCAGTCTGACTTTAAATGCCCTCGCATCATCCTTCAGAAAGAAATGGTCCATAGTTTGGTAATTCTGGTATTTATTATCAGCATCTTATTTAAATGAATTTTCCTCCTATAATTCACGTCACATTTTTCAGTTTGCTGGGAACTTCATCTTACACACATTATAACTCCAGGTTGCCATTCCTTCGTAGTTTGCTTAAACATAAACATATGTGAATATGGCTGATATCCCTTTCTTTTAACGCTAAGCCCCAGTGACTTTAACATTTATCTCCAATCACAGACTTGATTAATGGAATTGCTTTTGCTACTGTGACACTGCTTAAAAAAAAAATCACTCTCATATTTGTTAAAATAAGGAAGACCTAATTCAAGATCACTGCAATAGGGAAAAGAGATCAGCTCAACTCTGTATACAGCAAAGACATGTGGGATTCATAGCCAATGAGCAGAGTGAGAGGACAGTGGGTGGAAAAGCACTAAGAAGAAATGACTCAATGGGAGGGGATGCTTACTATAAACTCATCTCACAACATCCTGCTAAATGCAGGTCAAGGACTTGTGGATCAAAGGTGGGCATGTGGAACTTGATCAGGTATTGAGGGTGACAGATATTCAAGGAAGGGAGAGTCTCATTAGATTGACAAAGCAGGATTCTTGCTGCCACTGGACTCTACAAGGATGAATACAGAAGCCCAAGGTTGAGCCCCAGTTGAGAAGACAGCTCAGAGGAGCCTAATTAAAGTCTGGCAAGTAAGGAGTCTTCGTCAAATTCAAGAGTAGACAAGTCCTGAAGGAGTCCAGAGGAGTCTTTCTAACAAAAAGAGTGAGGTTTGTGGCATATACTTAAGGACATCGCTACATGGACTGCTCCCTCTCACTTTCTGTCCACATTGAAGACTATGTTAGTAACGCCTTAGATTCACATAGCATAGTGCATTTAACAAACCAGTTACACCAGGCTCAGTGGCTCAGCCTGTAATCCTGCGTCTTTGAGAGGCTGAGGTGAGTGGATTGCCTGAGCCTGCAGGTTTGAGACCCGCCTGGGCAGGCAAGACCTCATCTCTACAATAAATCAAAAAAATTAGCCGGGCGTGGTAGTGTGCACCTATAATTCCGGCTACTCGGAAGGCTGAGGGGGAAGGGTCACTGGAGCCCAGCAGGTAGAGGCTGTAGTGGCTGGGAGCGGCCACTGCACTCCAGTCTAGGCGACAGAGTAAGACTCCAACTCAAAAAAATAAAATAAAATAAAATAAACCAGTTACAGTCATATTCAATAGACATTGTCATATAAGTGATTGTTGCCTGAATGGAAACTTTCTACAAAAGCAGATAGGAAAATAATTTAAACTGAAGTGAACTATGAGAACTGTATTTTATTTATGTGCTATAATCCCAATAATATATTTCTTTCTCTAAATCTCCTCTGTAACCTACAAGAACCTCAACCTTTATATTTTATCAAAGATAACAAGGAAATTGTAAGAGGCAAAGAGAAAGAATCAAAAGAAATTTTGAAAAATACATACCTTTCCTTTACAGTTAATTTAAAAATACAATTCTAGGAATCACTAAAGGTAAAACCATGTTTTAAATGTTTTAAAGCAGCAGAGGCCCAATGGGTAACATCATGGATATAATTTAGGTTGTATTAATCCTCAGTGCTCAAAAATTATTAAGCATTTAAATATATGCCATAAACACACAAAAAAAGAGAGTATTTTTCAAGTCATGTTCTAAAAAAATTGATACGGTTCTAGGGGATACTCCACAGTAGCTCACAGAAGCAGCAGAGTACAGTGTAAGGAGAGGGCATGCAATCTGGAAGCAGAGTCTCCTGTGGGTTCAGACTCCTGAAGAGGAAGGAGTTATGAATACAGCCCTTTAAAGCTTCTTTTACTTTCTCCACTGGGTAGCTAAGGGACTGTGCAAATTACTCTCAACCTTAGTTTCTTCGTCTGTGTTGTGGAAAAAGAAGGTGACAAGACACCTGAAAGAGCTCTCTACCAACAGTAAATCACTCCACAAGTCCTATTACCTACAGACAGCCACGTTCACTAACACTTCAGATGTTTTTATGGACATGGTTTATCTTTCACATCATACATTACTTGCCTGTTATCCCAGCACCTAACACAACGTCTGGCTCTCACTGGGCACTCAAATATTGACTAAGTGAAGTGAATGATCGTCACCCCTCATCTGTGGTTTCGCTTTTCACAGTTTTAGTTACCCACGGTACAAGACAATAAGATACTGAGAGAGAGACAAAGAGAAACAGAGAGAAAGAGACAGCATGTACACAAGCACACATTCATATAATTTTTATTACAGCCTACTGTTGTAGTCGTTCTATTTTATTATAGATAATATTGCTAATCTTACTGTGACTAACTTAAAATTTAAACTTTACCATAGGTAAGCATATATAGGAAACAACTAGATAGGGCTTGGTACAATCTGCAGTTTCAGTCATCCACTGGGGGTCTTGGAACACATCCCCCGTGAAGGAGGAGGGACAACTGTGTAGATGAGGGAAGGCAATTCCTTCCTCTTTTGTAGGTCCAAATTATAATCCAGTTACTACCCTAAAGTAGTGCATCTGCTCCAAAATGCAAAGAAAAATAATATTCAGGAAACAAAAATTATAATATCAGTATTTGTTGGTAATGCGTATATCATTTTAACATATTTGAATAGAGAAACAAAAAAAGGAAAAAGAATTTTATTTTTCACAACTTCAACAACCTCTCTATTTCTACTCAAATATTTATTATTGATCTTATGATTATTATTCCAGATCTTTTCCCTCCTCCTTCATATTTAATATGCATCATTGCCTACATACTAAACATAAAATTATATTGTTTTATTGCCATTTACTCTACATACATCATTAAAACTTTATCACTAAGTCAATGTATGATTTTTTGTATAAAGTTTCCATGGCCTCAAAAACATTGTAAATTCTCTCTTAGACAAAATAAAGATACTGTACCTAAGTTTCAACTGTCTTTTCCATTTAGTCTCTTACTGAATAAATATTTCTATATGTCAGACACTAAGAAGACAGTTATGCACAGGACTCAGCATGGGGCTGAAAAAATACCCAGTCAAGCCAAGATTAGGCAGTGAGGACACAGGATGAAACTGTGGAGGCAGGAACATGCACAACGCTCAGGGAATAATCTTCCCTGGGGCACTCAGGAACTGCCTCCCTGAAAGCTTAACACGAATGCTGAGAAGTAAAAGATGAGAAAGGTGCTCAGGGAAGTAGGGGTAAGGAAGGATACCCTAGGCACAGAGAAGAGTATGTGCAAAGGCCCCCCTGGAGGCAAAAAAGAAAAGGACTCTACCAGGGAATGCAAGTGAGATGTACAGCCGCCAAAGATCAACTCAAGGAAGGCCTTGAAAGCCAAGTCAAGGAGTTTGGACTTAACTTTTAGGGCGGATTTGTCATTTAGAAAGCTAATTCCAGCTGCAGTGTGGACAGTAAATCAGAACAGGGCCAGAACCAGTTATGGATTTGTAATTTATTAACATGTATAATCTATGTCAGCATGTAGGTAATGATCTATAGTAAATATGGAAGAGGAGAGAAAGATCTGGAATAATAATCACAAGACCAATCATAAATATCTGAGTAGAGATGGGGAGGATGGTACAGAAGGAATGGTGCCTGAGCAAGCAATGCCGAGCAGAGCAATGTACTTGGAGGAAAACAGAGAGAAACCAGAGGCTTTTAGAGACATACTGAGGTACAATGACTAGACTTTTGCAAATGATGTAGGACCTTTTGATGTGGAGCATCTGGCATGGTAATAAGTGAAAGTTATGAAAATGGAGAGCACAGCTGGCTTAGCACCCAGCACTGAGCTGGCAACCAGGCAAGAAGACTCAATAAATAATGTTGGCATCACTCTATTGGCCAATTACTATAATGTGCTAAATTCATTTCTGCTAACCTTGACAATTCACAGGCAAGTTCAGAACTTCAGTTCGGGGTCAAGCATGATGCCCAGCCAGCAGTCTTTCCACAATTAATGCCGTGGGAGCCCAGTGATTAGGGGAAAGGGATACTGAAGAGGAAGGAGGCATGAATACAGCCCTTTAAAGGTCCCAAACAGCTTCTAGTGTCTCAAGATGACAAACGCTCAAGATGCGGGGCATACGTGTGCATATGTGTGTACATGTGTTTCCTATGAGACCAGCCTGGGCAACATGGTGAGATCTCATCTCTAAAAATCAAAATCAAAAAAATTAGTCAGAGCTGGGCTCGGTGGCCCAACCTGTAACCCCGCACCTTTGGAGGCTGAGGTGAGTGGATTGCCTGAGCCCACGGGTTCGAGACCCACCTGGGCAGCAAGACCTCATCTCTACAATAAATCAAAAAAATCAGCTGGGCGTGGTAGCACATGCCTGTAATTCCGGCTACTTGGAAGGCTGAGGCGGAAGGATCTCCGGAGCCCAGCAGGTCGAGGCTGCGGTGGCCGGGAGCGGCCACTGCACTCCAGTCTGGGCAACAGAGTGAGACTTCAACTCAAAAAAAAAAAAAAAAAGAAAATTAGTCAGGCATGGTAGCATGTGCCTACAGTTCCAGCTACTTGGATCCTTCTGCTGAGGCAGAAGGATCGCTGGAGCCCAGCAGGTCATTGCTGGGGTGGCCATTAGCAAGCCACTGCACTCCAACCTGGGCGACAGAGTGAGATTCCAACTCAAAAAAAAATTTTTTTAAGTTTATTAGAGTTGTAAATTCTCTAGTCCCAACCCACAAATCTTGAATAAAAATCTGCATTTTAAGAAGATCCCCCAGGTGATTTATATGCTTGCTAAGCTTGAGAAACACTGAATTAGGGGATTGTGCACAATATATTCCTTAGAGATAAAATGAAAATGTAAGCATTGCTGACCACTAACTGTTTGAAGGAGTAATTCAACAACAGTCTTCAAATTATACCACTTACAAAGCAGCATAAGTGGGTATTTAATGACAATTAACATGGATCAAAAAGTAACTTCAAGATTTCCTGTAGTCCAGAACACTTAAGCAAAGTAACATAATTATGATTTGTTCTTGTTTTCAGAAGGAAAAATTCATTTCCACTATACATATATTTTGTATAGCAACAGATAACTTACATACATTTAATTCATCCCTAGTTTTCTAGTTTCCCCAAGGGCTTTGCAAAGTCCTTAATTATATACTAGTCCAGAACAACTATTTAATTAGCTAATTTTCTGCCCACACCCCTTTTGTCAGGTGAAAATGTGTTACCAAGGTTCTTAGTGAAGGCACAGTTAATGTGTTTTTAGATAGTGATTTGCCTTAAAAGGGGTAATTAATATTCTAGTTCCAAAATAAATATTACATCTATTAAAAATAATGTATTCAGGAATAGATTAAAAGGTCGAAGAAGGTAAACTTACATCAAAATCTGGACGAAAAACACTATGAAAATCATGCAGAAATCATTGTATGTATTAATTAAATATATTTAATTATCTAAAAAAGTCCTCAAGAAAAAAGATTCATGACTTATCCTCTAATTACTAAAGAACATAAAACATACTGCCCATGTGAAGAAGAACCAAATTATAGGACAACTAAAATTACTGACAGTTTAAATACCTGACTGACTCACACTTAACTAAATTTGGATGAAGACTAGTACCAAAGCCACTACAATATGGCCCAATCTCTTCAGAATGCCAAATTAAAAAACATGTGGAACAATATTGCAAACAAATAGTAAACATAACTAGGATTCTTAGGCACACCTCAGAGAGGTGATTAAAAACCATGGCAACTCTTCTAGTTGGCGAAAAGAGAGCTTAGAAGAATGACTTCTCTGCTTCCTGGACAACTTAACCAAGAGTGTAGGAGCCGACTTCACCGGAAGCCTCCTTGTGTCCTCACTCCAAGGTCTCATGCCTCTTCACTTTCTCTGCCCTTCTGTCTACATCCTCTGCATTCTTACTCCCTGCTTCTGTTTCTTACACCTCTATTTTCTCTTACACAATTCATTTTCCAGAATGCACACTAATCTACCAACCTATGAGGGGGGAGTAAAAAAAAAACCAGAATTTATTTATAAAAGATTGTGTATTTAGTCTTACATGCTTAAACTTCAGTCACCCTCAAAATGCTATCCGTTGGATGCAATACACCTATCATGATGCTTTTTCCACTGCTCAAAATAGTTTTTGAATTCATCAATTTTGATGCCTTCTAGTGCTTCTGCCATTTTTGTTTGTTTGTTTGTTTCACCTCTTCCACATCAACAAAACATTTCCCTTTGAGGAATTTTTTCAACAGGGGAAACAAAAAAGAAGTCATTGGGGCGGAATCAGATGAATAAGGAGGGTGGGGCACAGGAATCATGGGTTTTTGGTCCAAAACTGCTGAACACACAGTGTGGTACGAGCAGGTACACCCATAAATCACCCATCATGAAATGGGCAAACACACTGAAATAATCACCAAAAAAATTCACTGAAGTGAATGCAGCCTCTCACAACAATGCTGGCTGGTATACTGATGCCAATGGGTTCCTAGAACACTTACCTAGTAGAAGAAGCCTGGACTACAAGGGGCCTGCTCACCAAAGGATAATGTCGAGTTTTGGGGGGTCCTCCTTCATATATATTCCACCTATCCTTATATTTATTCCCTCACTACCTAGCTTATTAAGCCATCATGTAACACAAAACAAGGTATCAAGACCTCTAAGAGGGGTAAAGAAAGGGAAGGAGAGAGTCCAAGACAAACCTTAAGTAGTTGTTATGGTCAATAAGCAGTAGAACTGGGAGAAAGGCTCAAAAGTAATTATTCAAAGAGATCTGACTTTTGTTTCTAAAGTGATGAAGTATAGAGAAAAAAATGAGAGACTACAAACTAGATTCAGTTATCTGACTTAAACATGTTGTGGTAAAGAAGAAAAACAAAAATTCCTAAGAATTCCTAAGAAAAAAATGGAGGAGAGGGCATTAGAAAAACGACCACCTTCAGCCAAGCAGGCAAGTCCCAAACATCTGGTCACATACAGATACTAAGAAGTAACTTATTATGTGGTTGCCCCCAAATTGATTAACATCAAGTGGACAGAGGGACAGAGCAATCTGCCCATCAAGCCTAGTATGGAGATGTACATGTAGGATCTACTGATTACATGCTCATGACATTACTGTAAGCTCCTAATGCATTAGATTACTTCATATGTGGAATAACCAAGGAAATCTAAAGGTTCCATCATCGAAAACCAGGTCTTCAAGTAGCTGAACTTACAACTTTTAGAATCAAATCTAATCCTAGGCATCACTACCCACGCATCAGACCCTAACAGTCTTCTAGCTGCTTTCCTGTCTCTGGGTCTCCAGTTCTGCCCAGGCTGCTCCTGTATCTTCAGCGCCACTAACCCCTGCCCCCACAGCCCCAAATGCATATAAAAGCACCGAGCACTGTGCCTAACAGAGATGGTATTCAATATGTGTTAGTTCACTATAAACCCTTAGCTGGCATTCAAGATCCTTAGAGATCTGGGCCCTACTTACCTCTCACATCTGAATCGTGACTATATCCTTACATGAATCCTCTGTTGCAAACACAGTAGGAATTGCCCTATCACCAGAACATGCCAGACATGACTATCTTCCCTGTTCAGACCACATGCCACAAACCCCTCTTATGTTTCTCTTGGCTCAATCCTGCTCTTCCGTCCAGGCCCTCCGTCCCCAGCAGACAGTCCAGTTCTAATCCCACCTACACATGAGCCTTTCTGAAAGGGTCCAACTCTGTTCCTGTGATGTCCAACAGGACATGCTGTCTAAATCACTCACGAGGCACATCTGTGTACTTCTCTGTGACTACTCAGTGTGTCTTTCAACTAGTAAGGTAACACTTCTGAAACACACAGAGAAATGAGTTTCAAAACTGAAGCAACATCTGAGCATGAAAACTCATTACAACTGTAATTCCAACTATACTGGTCTTTTTATCTGTAGTCTGTAAGACAATCTTACACTCAAATAGAGAAGGGATGGACAAATGATGAGAAAGCTTCAGAGATGTTTGTAGCATGTTGTTTCCTGACCCAAGTGTTGATTACACAGGTATGTTTAGTTCAGAAGAATTTGTAAAAAATACATACTTACAATGTGTGCACATATCTGTACAAATACAAAATAAACAGAGGAGTGGGAGAAGGGAGAAGAGAAAAACCAAAGCTGTATAAAGAAAATAACTGAATTCACAATATTGGACTGGTAACCATCTCAGCAGTTCCCAGCACCGACTCATTTTCAAGGGTATTTAAGGATGTTTTACCTTTAGTGGTTTTAAAGCTAATAATCACTTCCACACATTTAACAAGGTGTAGCTGTCTAAAATAAAAATAATAACTATAAACTGAAAATGGCAACAATTCAGAGGATAATACTGACATAATTTATAGGAATGCCAGGAGGACCAGCTAATTTACATGAATAAAGCACTTAGGAAATGCAAATAGTATACAAATTCTAAATAATGATGATAATGATGGTTGAGTTATCTATATTTTAACCTTTATAAATGTAATTAAAATATAATCAGCACTTAAACACTGCTTTACACTCTCTAATCAGTTTAGAGATATTAATTAAGCCAGAGGGCATCCTCTGAAATACATGTAAATATTTCCATTTAGAAAAAATGGAAGTCAAGTCACTAAGTTAGGGGTGCAGTGAAAGGAACCAGAGGTGATTGGGTTCTCAGAAATTAGTTTGAGAATCCAGAGTTTACTGAAATAGAAACAGGAGAACAACACAAATTCAACTTCCTTGTTCTGCTTTCAACTCCCTCTGTCAACCTGGCTCTAGAAAGAAAGGATCCTGAGGAGTGTCTGAAGGGAGCGCTGTCAAAAATGAGGAAGCTGTCCTATTACATGCTCAGGTCCACCCAGAACTATAAGTTCAACACAAGTAAACAAGCAAACGCAAAGAGTGAACATACATGGTAAGCGTTTACGTACAAATGAAGAAAGTCACTGAGATCCTGGATTGAAAGGAACTGAGGCACCAGTGGGAAGGAACTTACCTAGGAAGATGCTGGCACAGCCCTCATGCATGACAGGACTGTGGATGCAGCCTTGTCTTTACCCTTGCACTGGAATCTACTGAAAATGGCACTCAAGCTCGGGTCTAGACACCGTCGACACTAGTGTGAGGAGACAGCCAGAGCCATGTGACATACCTCTTAGCTTGAGAGCTTGCAGCCCAGCACGGTCCCATGTAAGGCCAGCTAGTGGAACACCCACAATTCCAGATGTGGGTTTCTGGCCTGGAGGGCATGGCTGGCAACCTCTACATATTTTTTTTCCCCAAATGACAATAAGTAGATTAATCCTAATATCTGAGTAAGCTACCATACTAAAGCAAAGCAGACAAAAATAAAGGGTTATATGTCTTTTGAAAACAATGGAGACAATACACTATACTGGTTAAATGTCCAACTGGAATTAAGACAAAGCTGAATTTGTGTCTCAGCCTCACTACTAATAGCTGGGGAAAGGCATTTAGCCTTTTTAAGTCCCATTTCTGTTACCTGTAAACTAAGAATAACAATGGTATTATAAGTAGGGGGTTGAAATTAGACAATGTGTATAAAGTACTAAGCATAGTAGGGCATGGAACATGCCCATTAAATGTTAACTCTAATTCTAAATTTTTGTATTGTTAATGTAGAGAATAAGTTTTGAGAAGAAAAGAATAATGTATCTGCACTAAAGAATTGGTAAATGCAAAGAAAGTTAACAAGAAAAATCATAAACATGAAAGATAAACAGAATCACATGCAGAGGATAGGAATGAAAAGAACAGGAAAAAAACAGCAAGATAAGGAAGAGCCAAAATATTAATTTTTCATGAAATTATTAAGCACCTGCTGTGAAAAAGACACAGTAACAATTTACAGAAAAAACACAAAGAAGTTGTCCTCAATGTCCAAGAACCAATAATTCAGTTAAGGAGATTGCAACTTTTTGTGACAGGTAAGAAAATGAAATAAAATAAAAATAAACAGCAGCAAGGGGCTATCTACAGGCCTAGACAGGATGGCTGGATGGGCTCTGGTTAGCACAGATGCAGGCGACTTTTGAATCAATCAAGGCTTGGGATGGACAGAACCATGACTGCTGCTGTGACAAACAGCAAAGGTAAACACCCACGAAATGCTTCAGGCTTGCAAATAAATCCCTACATAAAATGCCAGCAAAGGGGAACTTTTGCATCTTGGTCGGCCTGTACGAGGTCTAACTTGCCACCATGCACTTTCATTGGCAGCACTGTACAAACAACTCATTAAGTTTTCATAGCCTTTGTATATCAGTGTCTCACAGCTGTGTTCATGTCAATGTGTGGCAGTGTCTTGCTGAGTGGCATTCATTGTTGTTGCATCTTTTTGAGTGCTGTCGCAAGAATGTCGGAGCTTGAATTAGCAGAACAAACAAATATTAAATTTCTTATTAAACTTGGCAAGAGTGGAAGTGAAATCAGAGACATGTTAGGAATAATGCCATGAAGAAAATAGCAGTATACAAACGGACTAAACATTTTTCCAAGGAGCAAGAAAGCACTATTGATGAAGAGAGGTCATGACAACCAGTAACAAGCAGAACTGAGGAAAACATTGAAAAAATTCATCGAATTGTACATCAAAACCATCAGTTGACTGTGAGAAGCTTAGGAGACCAAATAAACGTCCACAGAGACACAGGAAAATCTTAACTGAAAATCTTGGGATAAGAAAGGTGTGTGCAAAAATGGTCCTGAAGGATCTCTTGCATCATGACAATGCACCAGCTCACACAGCACAATCTGTGAGAGAGTTTTTAGCCAACAAACAAATAACTATACTGGAATACCCTCCCTACTCACCTGATCTGGCCCCCAATGACTTTTTTCTTTACCCGAAGATAAAGGAAATATTGGAAGGAAGATGTCTGATAACATTCAGGACTTCAAGAGTAGCATAATAACAGTTCTGATGGTCATTTCAGAAAAGGAGTTCCAAAACTGCTTTGACAGGAGGATTAGGTGCTGGCATTGGTGTATAGTTCCCCAAGGGGACTACTTCAAAGGTGACTGTAGTGACACTCAGCAATGAGGTATATAGCACTTTTTCTAGGATGGTTCGCAAATCTGATTGTCAGACCTCATATGTCTTTATGTACTGAAATAGGATGGTAGCAGAGTTTCAGTCTTCCAAAACGTATGAACAGATGCAAACTATAGCTTTCTCATTGAAAGAGGATAATGACCTTGTGAAAGTCATTCAACTCTGTTTACTTTTCCAGTTGGAAATGAAGATCCTCATTGTAAAACAGGCAGCACACTTTACAGAAAAACTGTAGTTATATCAGGGATCAAGGCTCCCAGGGGAGGCCTGTTCGGTCAGCTGTTAGGCTGACCAAATGAGTGAGAGGGCAAAGGCAGGGCTGTGGTTGGAACTAAGTTCTGGTTTTAGGCTCTGGTTTGCTCTTGGCACCCAACTGGCAGCTGAACTCCTGGGTGCCTTCCTAATTGACGACATACCTGACTGTAAAAAGTCACAAGAAGCCAGGTTCAGTGGCTCAGCCTGCAATCCTGCGCTTTGGGAGGCTGAGATGAGTGGATTGCCTGAGTCTGCGGGTTCAAGACCCGCCTGGGCAACTTGGCGAGACCTCATCTCTATAATAAATTAAAAAAAAAAAAAATCAGTCGGGCGTGGTAGCGCATGCCTGTAATTCCGGCTACTTGGAAGGCTGAGGTGGAAGAATCGCCGGAGCCCAACAGATCAAGGCTGCAGTGGCCAGGAGCGGCCACTGCTCTCCAGTCTGGGTGACAGAGTGAGACTCCAACTCAAAAAAAAAAAAAAAAGTCACAAGAATAGTCACTTGAAATTCATTCTGTTTTAAATCTTCCCTTGCAACAGTACTTAAGAGAATACACTTTGAAATGAGACCAAGATTCTAAGTCTGGCTCACTGTTTACCAAACATGAGCTTGGACACAGTGCCATCATCTGCACGCAGGAATCATAATAGCAGGCTCTGGCAGTGTTGTGAGGGTGGAAGGAAATGATATATCTGTGGTTTGGCCCAGGTCATGTTAATCAGCATGAATGAGCCTAGGTGCTGACATTTCTTGTAACAGCACTAGCATTTCTTCTTTAAAGGCTACTGTCTAAGTCCGTGGCTCTCCTGCATATCAGAGGAACCAGTAGGACAAGCTGAACACAGACTGCAGAGTCCATTCTCTGGGGGTTTCTCCACCGGTAGGCCTGGGACACACACTGTAATTTGCATTTCTAACCAGCTCCCAAGTGGTGCAGATACAGACAGTCTGGGGATCACACTGTGAGAACGACTTGTCTACCTAAGGTCCACTCTGATGCCACTGTCTATTCTGAGAAATGTCCATGCTGAAACAAAGGAATTAATCACTCATAAAGTCAGAAAAGGCTAACGTTTTTAAAAGATTTTTTAAAAATAAATTTAATTATCACATCACCATGTACATATGCAGTAAATTTAAAATAAAATTTTAAAAAGCATCTGCTGAGTTGGGAGCTTTAAGCACCATTCCCTGAAGAGAAAGTTTTGGTTATCCCCCTACCTACACCCTATTTCATAAAATGTTAGCACACGTTTGTTCTATACAAATCCCAAGTGATTTGCTGTCAGATTAAATGCCCATAAAAATGTGGACAGAATGAACAGATGGCCTTTTCCTTTACTTTTCCTTTTTAAATACAGTGTGTGTCTATTTTATATGGACACTGAATATATATATATATTCATACTTACATATATATATATATATTTTTTTTTTTTTTTTTTAAACTAAGCAGTAAAACACACTGCCTCCAGAATTACATGGGGCCTAGATGAGAGTAATCTCAATCCACCCATGACAACCATGCTCTGGGGTCCTATGCATTTGCTCCTTTGATATTGTGAACTGCTCCTTCCCCATCTGCATATCAGCTGGCCATGGAGCAGCGCAGATATGAAATCGAAGCAGAATGGATATAACAGATGAGAACTGTCCCCAGCTCTTCTGGCTGCCTCCAGGTCTTCATTTCAGAGGAAGGGGCATTGCTCTTCATTGCATATCCTTCCTCACCTCTCGAAGCCTCTGATTAATGATCCCAGAAAATGAACAACAGCTCTTCACACATATCAGAACAGTGTTTATAGGTAGGGAGAGAAAAATTAAAACACTTTTATATTAAAAACGCAAACTTTTCTTAATGTGAGTGCTTTAAATGTCCCTATTTCACTTCAGAAAGTTTGCATTTACCCTTTCACAAGATTTTTCATCATCTTCAATTGCTACCAGGTAGAGAAGAAAGAAGGCAAAAGTACTGCTGTTTGACCACCAACAATAATATGAAGACTTGGTGACCACGGCAAAATTCTACTAATTACCATGAACTAGCTAGGCATCTTCAAACTGAGGCTCTCAGAAGTAATTTATAACCATAAACTGATTCAATTACAGCTATTTTAATTTCATATTTTTGTAGTTTCTTTTTTCCGACTTTTAAAAAATGTTTCTCCTTTTGACATTACTAGTCTTTAAAAGGACACTGTCAGGCACTTTTGGTAAGGTCTTTTTTTATGCCATGTTATTTGTAACATTCCTTTGAAACTCGAAACTAAAATTTTCTCCTACCAATTTAGCACCTTCCTATTTGGCAAACAACTTTTTTGATTCTTGTATCTCAAGTAGAGCTGAAAATTAATATGACTTTTTTGTTTAATTATTTGATTATGCAAAATAGTCATCAATGATGTTAGCAAGGCTCAGTTATAGCAGGCTGGGAGCTATAATAAAAGCCTCATATTTCTATAGCACCCTGTCTCTCAGAAGACCACACAACACCACACAACAGCTTCTGTTTCTCTGAAGAAACACCTCCACACCACTCACTGGAAGCTGCCCCTCTGGTGAAATGCATATTCTGATTAACTAGCATTTACTCCAAAGAATGATAGAATAGCAGCTCCAATGATTCTACAGAAAGACTTAAAACTTAAAGAAGGTAATTACACACCATAGATATCAGTGAAAGAGACGGATTTAATTTATTGCAAGTGCATTTCACTTACAGCAAGATAAGAAAAGTGTATTTCACTTACAGCAAGATAAGAAGGAACAGTTTTTTAGTGAGAAAAATTTAAATTTAAATTTTTTTTCCAAAGAATGAAAGATGAGTTTGGATAGTTTATTTTAACTTAACCTACTATCACATTTTCACCACTCTTCCAAATCTATTTCTGTCATACCCATGATGAAAACCATGCCTATCAACAAGTAAGCACTAGTTATAAACTAATAATGTTGTGATTATCTCAGTTATTCGTGGTTTCTCTTGCCAACATTACCTCATGATATCAAGGCACAAGCGAATTTGCCATCTGGTGAGGGCCCATGTCCTGATCCACAGATGGTCATATTCTCACCAAACCCTCATATGGCGGAAGTGGAGAGGGAGTCCCAGAGGCCTCCTTTTAACAGCACTAACGCCATGCATGAGGGCTCTGCTGTTGTGACCTAGTTACCTCCCAAAGGCTCAGTCTCCAAACACTATCACATTAGGGATAAGACTTCAGTGCAGTAGGGACATAAACATTTGGCCTAAAGCACATCTTAAATCAACCAATCAAAAGATGTGTACTGAGTATCAACTACTCATTTGTTCAAGACATATTTATTCGGTGCACACTGCCAAACTCTGTGAGGGTGGAGAAGGGACAGACATACTAAATAAACTATAGGCCATTCTCACAAAAGGCTTAAAGATCAGTTGAAAAATGAATTTAAAAAATGAAAGTGCAGGCCGGGCGCGGTGGCTCAAGCCTGTAATCCCAGCACTTTGGGAGGCCGAGGCAAGAGGACTGCCTGAGCTCAGGGGTTCAAGACCAGCCTGGGCAACTTGGTGAGAACTCGTCTCTACAATACATTAAAAAAAAAAAAAATACATAAATAAGCCAGGCATGGTAGTGCATGCCTGTAGTTCCAGCTACTTGGAAGGCTGAAACAGAAGGACTGCCTGAGCCCAGCAGGTATAGGCTGCAGTGGCCATGAGCATGCACTACAGCCCAGGCAACAGAGTGAGACTCCGACTCAAAAAAAAAAAGATGCCAAAAAAATGAAAGTACAAAAGCTGTGAGAAATTTAAAGACGTGTAAGAAATGGTCCCCAAGAGAACCTTTAATCTGATTAAAAAGGTAAGGTCTAGATTCGGTAGAAGAAGAAAAATGCAACTATTAGATATGCCAAATGACTAGTAAAAACAAGAAATGCAATGAATTCTTGAAAGAAAATGATCGATGGGTACAACAAAGATTAGACAGAGAATTGCAGCCCATCAGAGAAGGTATTCAGGGATGAGAGCAAGGACAGAAGGAAAGATGTATGGCATAAATAAAACAACCAGTGTTAGAAAGGACAGTCATAGAGGACAGAGAGAAAGACTGATTTAACTGGAACACAGCATTCCATAAGTAAAGAGTAAAACTATGCCTGGAAAAGTGGACTTTGTCCAAATTATGGAGGCATTTGAATGCCAAGCTAAGAAAACAATCTAACCCAACAGAGTAGTTTGTAACAAGAAAATGCGGACCACCTGTAGTAAATTTGAATTTTAGTTTGCATTTTCAGTTTACTTCTTTGTTTATACCATGACACTCTACATGTAAAGACTCCACATATCACTGCCATACCGTAAAGAGTCAAGTTTTCTGCAGTAGTCCTTTCCCATCCAGGAACTTGAAATTATCACATTTCCACAGGACACAGTATGAATCTATAGTGACCTAGTCTGCTAAATATCCCTTTCCTTGAAAGTAAGGTCCTGGGGTAAGAGGCAAAAATAAGACTGTCAGTCACTCCCAAAGCATCCCAGGGAGGTCAGCTTGCAACCCTGTTGGGTTATTAGTGTCTTTGAAGAAGACGCTGACCTCATACATATCAGCCCACTCTATCACATTTATTCATCTTCAGTGAGGGATCCTAATACTGTATCTCAAACAGAGGGGAGTAATTCTACAATATCAGGAGAGATGGTGCCAGGTCAACCTTAGGGCAATGAAGTTCCACTTTTAGCCTGTCAATCGGCTAAGCATCTGATATGTGCCCAGGTAGAGAAAAACAAAAGATGAAATTTCTTTCTGATCACAGCAGGTGAAGAGATCAACAGGGCCCAGAATCAGAGAAAAGAGAAATGAAAAATGCCTACAGGGATATTCAGCCTATTTCCCGACTGACACACATTCAATTCTGTCAGGATCAAATGTCCAATGAAATTCAAGCCCATTTTCCTAGGGGAATATAATCTATGGTTCAATAGTTCTCACTGCAGAAATATTCCCTGACATTCAGTTTACATTCTGCATTTCCTAAATTATTTGTTTCTGCTGTGCTTGCCTATACTATTGTGGAAAGTAAGTAATTCCTTTATTTCATACTTGAATTTTTAAGATAACTGTAAAGTCCCACTCACTTTTTTCCCAGGTTTAATATTAATATTTGTACTTGAATTTCCAATCAACCAATCAAAAGCACCTGACGTACATAATCTATTATTATTTTGCATGCCTCTTCCCATTATAGCAAGCATCCTTGATTAAAACACAGTTGACCATAAACAAATAGTCGTTTAGTTTTGCTTTAGAGCTGCTTTTTGATGATCTGTTGTCTGAAAATGCTTGAGTCATCCCTCTAAATGCACTGTATCAAACCAACACCAGCTCCTAAGGAGTCTATGACAATATTTCTTTAACATCATCCTATCTCTGAAAAGGTCAGCACATCTCTATTTCCATGCTCATTTCTGAACTTGCCTCGTCTGAGTCCTAAATCACCGCAGTTGCTCAGCTTGGAACTCCCACCTGTTTGTCTATTCTTCTGGCACACGTGTGTCCAAATTCACGGCAGCATCCCAGATGCTGCCTCACGAAAGTTTGATCAGCCCCAGCTTGGTAATGAGATGCTGCTTGTGCAGCACAGCCAGAAATAACCCCGGCCTTTTTCACTGTCATATCCTGTTACTAACACATATCTAATGTACTGCCATTTATCACCCCAGTGTGGCTGGCTAGATCGGGCTGAGCTTTCATCATTCACCCTAGTTCACTTGGCAGAAGCCCCTATCTACCTACAGAATCATATCCACGATCCATTTTGTTGTTGCTGTTGCTATTGTTCATTTCATATTTTCAAAACCCTTCACAACTTTCAAGTAGCTAATGAAAGAGTTCAGGTCACTTATTTACAGGACACAACTCTCTGGCAACACCAACAAATACTTCTGGGAAGACCAGAACTGTTAAAAAAAAAAAAATCCTCTGCACCTCTGAGAGTAATAGATTTGCAATACAATCTTACTGGGGATTTTAAAAAACGATTTGAACATGATTCCCTTGTGAAGAAAGGTCCATCACTTTTCTCACTAATTATAGATATAGATTTGATAGTAAAAGTTTATTTTGCCATCCTTCTATAACTAGGCAAAAGTATTTGTAAGGCCCAGGTGAGTGAATATGATGCTGTTAGACAATCTAAGATATCTATCAGAGAAACACATTTTCTGACAATCCTTTAAGTCAGGAGGGACTTTTTTATGATTATTATCAAGTTTTGTAGTGTCCCATTAACACCTTCTCTATTCCGGTGGAGACAGAAGCCAGAGAGGACACTGGGAAACACTCGGTGCCTACCCTCACCAATGAGTTCTCAGTCGTCGTGCAGGTCAGGCCAGGATTAAGAGGGAAGTAATACTAATGCTTGCATACCAAATCCCCTCCACTCCAGCTTCATCCTTACGACTGGCCCAATACACCCGTCCTGCCTGCACCACTTCCTTCCAGGTTCACTTATGAGCCTGGCTTTTATTTTCTCTCCAAGCTGTCCACATGCCCAAAGGAATTGCCGGCTTCTGAAAGCCGCTACCGCTGACCTGAACAGCAGTTGGGTCCTGCTCAGAAATCTGCTACCATGGAAAACCACAGAAGCAGAGACAGGCAAATGTGGCATCACCACCAGAAAATCCTGTCACTGAGGACAACATAACATTCTGCTATGACAATTATGCAAAGGCAATGAAGTTGATGAATTAAAGGAAAGTGCCCATCACCTCACTCACAAGTTTCTGAGCTGGTACTGTGTCCAGTCAGCTATCCCCTGGCAGAGGGTTCCTAAACTTCCACCTCCTGCCCTGACCTCTCCCCTGGTCTCCCATGCTCAACCTTGTTGCCTGTACACAATCCTACAAGGATAAAGTGCCATGCAGACCTCAAGTTTAACACATACAAAGACCTCTTCCCAGCCACCCAGGTTCATACTTCCACTCTGACTTACAGTTCTCCATGCCTTAGGGTCAACGAAAAAAAGGTCTTGAAAGCCCCTTCTTCTTTCAAAATCTCTCTACTCTCTATCTCTTTCCTCTTCCCTGCCGTCTTACCCTAGACTTTCCTTCCTGCATTGATAGAATTTGCCTTCCAATCGGAATCCCATTTATTTTCTTCTCCACCAATTCATGGTGCACATTGCTGCCGAATAAACCATTCTAAAAACATTCCTTCAACCATTCTGCTCCACCATCAAAAAGCATAATATCTGTGAAGTAGTTTCATGCCCAAAAAATCAGCTTAAAACTGATCAGGCCTGTAGACCCAAAATAGCAAATAACACTAAATAATCAACCAAAGTCAGACTATGAGAAATTCTACAGGAGAAATTATCTGGACTCTTTAATAAATAAATTTTAAGAAATAACAGTAAACTGAGAGACAAAGGGGGAGCTTACAGATATAAGAGTCTTAAGAACCTTATGAGCCGGGTAGGGTGGCTCATGTCTGTCATCCCAGCAGTTTGGGAAGCAGAGATGAAAGGAATGCCTGAGCCCCCAGGTTAGAGACCACCTTGGTAACTTGTCAAGACCTCCTCTCCACAATAAATAAAAAAATTAGCTGGGTATGGTAGTGCACGCCTGTAGTTCCAGCTACCTAGAAGACTGAGGTGGAAAGATCACTTGAGCCCAGCAGGTGCGGTGGCTGTGAGCGTGCCACTGCACTCTAGCCTGGGCGACAGAGTGTGCCCCGACTCAAAAAAAAAGAACCTTATCAATCAAACTGTAATATTAAACCTTATTTGGATCCTTATTCAAACAAACTTTAAAATATATACATAATTATGACATTTGCAACAACTGACAGGATATTCAATGACAAAGAAATTAAGTTTTTAGGTTATAGGGTTTTTTTTTAAGTTTTTTTTAAAGATACATATTAAAATATAGATGGAACAATATAATTTCTAGGATTGTTTCAAAATAATAAGGGAGAATAAAGTAGATATGGGTAGAGAAGAAACAATTTTAGCCATAAATTTGTAACGGGTGAAATTGGATGATGGAAATTCACCATACTATTCTATTTCCAAATATGTGTGAAATTTTCCATAATCAAAACAAAACAAAAACATACAATGGCATTCCACTGCCTAAAAGACCAAGTCCAAAATGCCCAACCTCTTCCTCAAGGATCTCCCAATCACCCACAAGTAGTCAATCTTTTCTTTTTCCTGGTAACACATTCTAACAAAACAAACAAATAAACCAACCCCAAAAGCCTACATTCTCCCCAGTTCTCATAACACTATTCACATACTATATTTAGACTTAACCATGTTGTAATGTACCCAGTTCCCCTTGTCCATGAACTCAACTGCTTCAACCCACTCACACTTCAAAGGTCTTCTTCAGCACTTGTATTCAGACTGAACATTTTTCCATGGGAGCATAAACTATTCTGCATTGCTCATGATTTGTGTTTTGTTTTTTAACTCTGCAAGATTAAAATGATTTCTTAAATTCCTTCTATATGAACATGTTATAAAGGAAAAAATTTCTACCTCCCCATCACAAAAAAATCCCATCAATAAAAACTTTAAATAGCCATATAAGTCATAAATGAGGTGAGAAGAGAGGTAACCTAGAAAACCCCCTTTTTAATAACAGACAATAATGAACATTCTGATGGAATTATTTCCAGTCCAAACAAATCTGTGAATGAAATAATGTATTTGTCAACATTCTCAACTGTTTCAGTCAGAAACAGGAATTACCTGGGTTTGGGCTTTGAACTGCTACTCTAAATAAAGTTGACCGGAGTCTGTAAATGGAGATCTGTTTCAGCACACACATTTAGTTTTTCTTTCCCCTTTACAGGTATATGTATATTAAAGCATGTTCCCATCTTTATGAAGTGTCATCATTCACCATATGTTACAGAACACAGACACCCTCCTAAATATGCCACAGTGACACAATTTTCCAAATCAAACTAAGTTCGCTTGTTATAAACATTTCCAACCCCTTAAAGCTGTCTTTAGCAGGCTTTACTATCACTGTATCTTGTATCACTCACCCTGCCCAGGAGCATTCTTTAGGATCAGTTAGAATCCTGCTGAACAGCTCTCCAGATGCGGAGTCCACAGCTCTTGATGGCGGTGCACCCCAGCAGAATCTCCCTGTTTTAAGGCTGACTACGACTGTTACAACAGAAATGCAGCATTCAGCCGGTCACAGAATGCTGTCCCTGACCTCCGCATTGGTGCTTCTTGCCACTCCTCAGTCAGTGACACTGGATTCTGCCCAGTGTGGCAAAGTTTCACAGAAACACTCTTCTTGCATTATATTCTTCATTAGCAGAACTCATGTGACTAATGTAGATCTCATAGGCCAAGGTTAGAAGAAATACGACAACCGAAGCTTGTGTGTCACCATTCACCATAGAAGGTTTAAGGTCAAGGGCATAAAAAGTTAATATCCTGCAATTTAACATTCATGCAATTTTTTTTTTTTGAGTCACAGTCTCACTGTGTTGCCCAGGCTGGAGTGCATGGCACACTCACTGCCACACCAGCGTTGACCTGCTGGGATCAGGCGATCCTTTCACCTCAGCCCTCACAGTAGCTGGAACTACAGGCACGTGCCACGATGCCCAGCTAATTTTTTGATTTATTGTAGAGATGAGGTCTCACCAAGTTGCTCAGGCTAGTCTCGAACCCCTGGACTTAGGCAATCTTCTCACCTTGGCCTCCCAAAGTGCTAGGATGACAGGCTTGAGCCAACACGCCAAGCCCACTCAATTTTTAAATTAAGCTTTGCATACGCCTGTTATGACACACATGACAGTAACATCCTGCATTTCTATATCCCCACTTTTACCTTTACCAGAACAAGACTAAAGCAATGGAAACTAATGTCAAGGGCGACTCCCTCCACTAACAGAGTGTAGTCCTTGCTGGAGGCACAAACAAGAAAAGTGTATGCCCACAAAGGGACAGCAGTTACCAAAGCCTCCTTGCGCTCCCTACTGACAATCATCTCATGAAATTAAGACATACAAGAGAAAACCACCACCTCTAAAAGCAGGGCGGGCAGGGGATGTCACAGCTACTGCAGTTATCATCGGCTCTGAAGAGTGGAGAGGGATGGAGGGAGCCCAGCAGCAACTAGACTAGCTGTTACCACCAAAACATTCAGAATACCCAGATGATCTAATCTGAAGCCACGACCAGAAACAAAAAAGAAACAGCCTTAATTTCCTTGACCCTATAGGGTAATGCAAAAACTGAAACCAGTCATTTACCAAAATCTTTGGCATTTTAGAACAGAAAAAGCCAAATCTCCTTGCAGTGATTGCGGTTTTCTTCAACTTAACATCGACACAGTAAATGCATATAATTTTATCTGTCAATGTAAAAAAATAAAATAAACTTGAATCTTCACAATTTGAAAACAATCACACACGTATATATGTATAGGTTTAAACGCACTTCTATACATACAAATACTTAGTAAAATGCCGGTTAAACATATGCCTCAAAATGATTTTTAAAAACATGTGAACTGAGTCACCTCAATTAAATGAATCAATGAAAAGAGTGTCACAGATTCTCTTAAGTTAAATGTCAAGATGTCAGAGCATAAGCCAGGCTTATAAATCAATGACTAAACATATTAAAAAGAAAGCCAAGGTAAACTGAGTTCTACACCAGACTCTCCGGTGCTAAAAACATAATATAAAACTCATCTGCTTTTCCCTGTCTAAAATGGGGGACAATATGACAAACTATAACAACAGAAATATTAAATGGGTTAATAAAATATTTAAAATATTTTTTAAAATTTCAGTACCTGAGTCTAAAGTGACATATAGACAAAGTGCAATTACTACAAAAATTTTCATTAACTCACTTAAACAAAGGAATCATGAAAGATTTGTATTTTCCTGAATACATCTTGAGTGACCTTTAATATGATCACACTGGTAAAAATGTGCTGAATCTTGCAATGATTTAAATATTCTCTAACAGATTTAGAGCAGTCGACAAGAATAACATGTGGACCTTTATCTTCCGACAGAAACCCAACACCAGTAACCCCATGTGAGTGGCTGTCTCTGATATATCTATAAAGACAACTCACAAAGCCCATGTTATAGGAGAATAAAAATAGCTGCAAATTCCTTGTCACTCTTCCCACTAGATAAGTTCTATTTTCCTACATAGTGAAGTCTTCTTGGACCTTGTAACCAAGGCCATGCTGCAGGTGAGGCAGCCAAGTTAATGATGCCAATGAACACCATGCCAAGCAGAGGCACTGTGCATCTAAGCCTTCATGATTTCTTGACTCGCAAAAGTATGAGAAATTTTTTTTTATTAAAAGTAGTTATCTTAATCCACAAAGTTTCTGAGCAATTTGGTATGCAGTAAAAGTTAACCAAACCAAAAAAACTAGCACTATAACAGAATTCAGACACAGTCATCGCTTCCACAATCAGAATAGAAAAATACATTTAAAAGAGAAAAAACAAAACGGAGATTACCAATTCAGAAAAATATGACAGTTGCTCTAAAACCTTGAGTGGGCAAGGTCGTGTCAGTTGCTTTAATTTCACTCAAGTCATATAATGTCACTTTCTACATCACAGCATTTCACCTCATACTATTACTCTCCACCACTTAGTCTGGCCTCTTAGTTCCTAGCAACCCTATGGCTTTGGCCTAGGTGTACCAAATCTTGACGAGCACACTCAAAACAGCAGTGGCAACATGAGTCTGATAAGCACTTGGTTTTTAAAGGCTCATCCTCTCAAGTCTCAGACAAAATCAGACAGACAGACAAGCTTTGGAAGTGGGTGAGAGGAAAAACTGCCATTTCTACCCCTGGATCCTCTAGACCAAGATGTCATCAGGCCCAAGCACCCTTGTCCTGGGTATCTAGGAATTTAAGGAAAGCAGCCTTGTCACCTCTCCTGGGATATCCCCCACCAAGCTACTAGTTTCTGAAGTTTGCCCCAGTGTATTAAGATGTCCATGACATTCCCTTCAGCCTTCATTGGGCACAAGACACTTCAGCACTCTGACTTGGGCATCTGCCACGTCAGTATTAAGAGTCAGAGGAATCTCCTCGGCTGCCCATCAGTTCCAGCTTGAAGAATTACTAGTGAACATGAAACAACACAAGGACAGTCCTGGTGCTATAGAAACTGGCACCAATTTAGAGAACGATTTTTAATTTAACTTTCAAATGTTAATTAAATTCTGTTCATTTGGCAGCATACTATCCATTGACAAGATGAACAAAAACTCCAGGAGCAAGCACCTTCCCAGAGACATGACAGCCTGGCTGACAACATGAATTCATGATGCTACCCACCCTTCCACCCCAAAAAAACTATTTCTGCAAGAGTGCTGTCACAAGTTATCTGGCTTGGAATACTGATGAAAGCTAGTTTCACTTTAAAGTATGGAATCCTCAGCTAATCAAAATATCAAATTCAACAAAACCTAAGAATAGCCTACTTTCAGACCTGGATTCAAAATAGAAATTGCATCTGCCTCCTTGAGAATCCCCTCCAGGTCATGGAGTACTCCTAATAATTTTGTGGATTTTCTTAACTTTCAGCAAACTTCAAGTTCTCTCTGTAAGAGGTTAATTTTATCCCTATTTAAACATTTATGTGGCAGTTAGCAAAAGCAAAATGACTATATTCTGTCTCTACTCATCTCCAGAAATAAATCAAAGCACTAAAATGAGAAAAATGACTTATTCTGGGTGTCCCTGTTAGTGTCAACAGCATAATCAGAGCCCAATGCCCGCATCTGTAGACAGGGGCAGCTCAGCACACCTGGGGCAACACACTAAGCCAGCAGTGGCTACATGGACAGTTTGGTTTTGAAATTATATAGAAAACCCAGACATTTCCAGAATCATAATACCTGGAAGAAGGGTTTGTGCAAAGCGGTCCTCTTAATGAGTATTTTGTGTTTCTATTTAGTGTACCTACCTCAGTCTTATATACTTGAAAACGCACAGCAGCCGGGCTCGCTGACTCAGCCTGTAATCCTGCACCCTGGGAGGCTGAGGTGAGTGGATTGCCTGAGCCCGTGGGTTTGAGACCCGCCTGGGAAACTTGGTGAGACCTCATCTCTACAATAAATCAAAATATTAGCCGGGTGTGGTAGTGCGCACCTGTAGTTCCAGCTACT
>NW_007245664.1:463537-486501 GCF_000164805.1 Carlito syrichta | reverse complement strand
TGCACTCCAGTCTGGGTGACAGAGTGAGACTCCAACTCAAAAAAAAAAAAAAAAACGCACAGCCAACAATGCAGACATATCACCAAGTAGGTGACATTTTGGAAGGTACTGTTGCTGCTCAAAAAGGCAAACACATGTATTTCTGTTATCACAGTTTTCAGAGAGTGTAAAACTGGAAGATGTGTGGTCCCAGGGCTGACACTAGGGAAACCACGATACCCTGTCACTGCTATCGCTCCAGTCGTGTGTCCTCACCATCTGTCTCCAGGCTGGGATCTGTCTGCCAGGGAAAGCCCGGGTTCCAGTGGGGGAAAAGTGCTCAAGTCTTTAAAAGATCAATCATTATTTTCTTTTCCAAGACAATATACAAGAGGACACTTCAACTTTTCAGCAAGGAGCATCGTCTATTCAAAGAAACACTGAAATCAAACTCTGCACCTTATTACTCCATTCATCATACTATCCCACCACCTTCATTCATGCTATTCCATGCTTATCTTGGTCATCTATGGCTCTTCTCAATTACTTTGTTCTCCAGGAATGATCAACCTAAAGACCATTTCTCCAACAAGTATATGGAAAGCACCACCACTGAATTCAAGGAAAAATTAGACACTATTGCAGGCTCCCCCTTGCCTCTGCTCCCCACACACTTCACCAGAGTGAGCTCTCTATCTTGTGTTCACCTGTATTCCTCATATAGTTGGTCCAAATAACTTAACACTAAACCATCATTAAAATATCTATCACACTAGAAACCAGGCTGACAGATGGACTATGCTGTATTACAGTTTCCAAAAGACTCTCAAAAGGTTGAAAATCCTTCTCCCTTCTTGGTATGCCTTTACCATCCACCATCAAAGCCTGCCTTGTTTACTTCACTATTAGAAAACACTGCAAGTAATACAACACATACACTGTCCATAAGCCTAAAAATAGTTTGCCCACCTTAGTTTTAGCCTTTCCACTCAATCCTTTTCATTGCTACCACATTAATCTTTCTCATCTCATCACACTCTAAGAAAAACACCAAAGGTCCAAAATTACCTAAAGCAAAGGTCCTCCAACTTCATTGTACACAAGAAACACCTAAAGGCCTGACCAAAACTCAGACTGTAAGATCCCGCCCCGAGAGTTTCTGCTTCAGTCAGTGTCAGATAGGGATAAAAATCTGCATTTTTAATATGTTCCCAGATAATGCTGATGATGCTGGTCCAGGAAACATACTTTAAGAACCAATGGCCCAAAACAATCATTCCCAAATATAGAATCTTAAACAAATATATCAGAATAATCTTAGAAGCTAAAACACAGAATGTATCCATAGCAAGTGTCATTCAGAGAATGGAGCTAAGAATCAATGCCTAGGTAAATTGAATTATGTAGCCAGGTTCAGAAATGATTGGTCTAAAGATAATCACAAACCACTTAGATGACACTGAAGGCTTTCCACAACCTGCACCCAAATTCACCTGTCCAAGCTTATTTTTAGTCCACAAAATAAACCTTCAGTTACAGATCCTTATCCCTGGATAGTCTTGCCTGGTTGTTGCTTTTGTGCCGCTTACCAATATTATGTCATCAGATTTTCCATCCACCTGGAGTGCCATTTCCCATCTCCTCCACCCTCTGTGAATCCTCCAAGGATCAACTCATCTTCAGTCTCAAAAACCTTTCTTGGTCCATTCAACAGGTCAGAGAAAGAGATACATATAACGAAATTATACATTAACTGCTGTTCTTACATGTAGGAACATTAGTTCATCTGTGTGTCTGTGTCATTAAATAACCAGTTTATTGCTCGACATATAGCCTAATATTACTCAGTGCTGTGCAACCTGAAAGAATTCTGATAGAATTAGAAAAGTTAACCTGAAAACAATTTTAAAGTTGTATAACAATTTTAAATATTTAGATGAGCCTTTTATTTAAAAATGCTTTATGAGCGAATCCATGAGTTAATAATAAAGATAAGTAGACTATTTAGTCAAAAAAAAATCAACAATAGATTAACTCAAGCCACGAGTACCATCATTCTTCCAAAACATGTTTTAAAAAGAGAGAGAGAGAGAGAGAAATGAGGGCAAAAAAGTAAAAAGAAGAGGAAAATGAAGGAAGAGAAAGAAAAAGGCAAAAAACACTGTCATTTCCTGATATCAATCAATTATACAAAATACAGGAAATGAAATACTATTTCTACGTTAGATCTCCCACCTTTTATTAGATCAGTTTCAGTTTTATGCTCTTTATCTGTCAAACAGTTTATGACATTGGTACATGCATGCATTAACATTAACTAGCAACCGTATTGCCAAGTATATAATTAATCAGAGGACTACAAGTTTCTGACAGACACAACACAGAATTGATACCTCACTAGTGTCTTAAATACATCTTGTCCACTTTCTCTTCAATTGTAAAATTTCCAAGGATACGTATTGCAGAAAATTTTTTAAAATGTAGACCATGGATGCATAATAAAAATAAGTCATGTCCAGAAAGGAGATGACTACCTAGAGGCCTGGGCTGGAGAGTAAGGGAGTGCAGAGTGGGGAGTAACTGCTGAGGAATACGTGGCTTCTTTTGGAGGGGTGAAAATATTTGAGAAGTTTGTGATGACAATGATTGTACAAACATACTAAAAACCACGGAAACTTATGTTTAAATGGGTGGACTTCACAAAATGTAAATTATGTCAAACAAATGTTAACGTGAAGATAGAATCTCCAAATTACTCATTTTAAACCACATGTATAAAATGTACAACTCATTTAATAGCTAGACACATATTTTTAGTAAGTTTCACACATTCACTGCTAATGTCTGATGGAACTTAACGTTGCTTAGTTCGTTACAGCCCTTTTTAATATGATAATGGGTTTGTTTTTAAGACTGTATGAATTATATATATTTGACAAAGTAGAATTTAGGATGACATATCTTACTTTGTTCATAATCATAACTAATTCTTCATGATAGTATTATAAATAGAATCCTAACAGATGGAATATTGTTTTTAATTTAGAACATTACTCCTAATTAGCCAAAGATCAGAAGTCAAAAAACTTATTCAGAAAGTATTTAATAACATTGACAGAGTAGTATTACATAGTCAATAACACACTTTCTACAGCTTAATGCATTCAAGTTTTAAATGTCATAAATACTGATATAAATAATTCAATTTGATAACATTACATATTCTAAAATGTCTGATATGTTTGCATAGTCTAGTTATTTTTGTTAGTGTGTCATGGTATATCTCTTTTCATTCTTATATGTTGGGAGCCAGCCACAGAGGGCCACTGAGCATTAGGGATCAGGGAGGGCCGTGGACCCCGAGACCACCAGAATGCGTTTGGGAGCTGTTGACCCCTCCTACTTTTTCTATTTAGCACACTTAGCCAAAAGGAACTCTGCTGACCTAAGCTGAAGGCTCTGTGACTGTGACAGGCATGGCTCACTCTAGAAACTCACTGTTCCTGTTTCCCATGAACTGTGGTTTCGGCTTAGGTATTAGATATAATTCAAACTCAAGTCACATTTGGGAGCCTTCTATACAGTATAAGCTTCTTTATAAGATTTAAAAGTATATTTGTAGAATTAGTATATACATATGGAGAGCTGTTTTCAGCTTTAGATGGTATAGATGATTATCTAGAGTTACCAGAAATGGCCCAGCACGAACTTTGGGCTGGGCCACATTCCTAAGGGCCCAGCACATACTTTGGACTGGACTGCATTCTTTTAAACCAATTTTACCTACAGTTAGTATAGGGTTTTTCTACTTATTATAGAAATTGAATTTATTTTACTCATAGAAAGTATTGTAGAATAGGCCGTGCTGTCAGGGAATTATGTTAGTTCAAGCATGATCAAACATGATATTTTGAGGTTTAATAGGAATACAGTTAACTTCAGAAATTTCATTGTTCCCATTTTCTATTGCGGTTTTGGCTTTAGTACAATTTACAGTTTATATTTGGGTTTTATTTTTAGAAGCTTTATTGCTGATGAACAGTTTTATATATTAGGATTAGGAATTAGAAACTTTTATAAAAGTTAAGATAGATATATAGGATTTTAGAATAGTCATTTTGTTAAGAGATTGTAATCAATTGTTCCTAGAAATGGCCCAGAGTGATCTTTGGACTGGGCCACATTCTTTAGGAACTGGTTTGAGCTATAATTAAGAGTTTCTATAGTGTAGGTAGAATTAGCATAGAATAGAAAGGTATTAGGATTTGTTTTTTGTTTTGGGGGTTTTTTTTTTGAGTTGGAGTCTCACTCTGTCGCCCAGACTGGAGTGCAGTGGACTCTCCCAGCCACCGTAGCCTCGACCCGCTGTGCTCCGGCGATCCTTCTGCCTCAGCCTTCCAAGTAGCTGGAATTACAGGCATGCGCTACCACACCCGGCTGATTTTTTGATTTATTGTAGAGATGAGGTCTCGCTGCCCAGGCGGGTCTCGAACCTACGGGCTCAGGCAATCCACTCACCTCAGCCGCTCAAAGGCGTGGGATTACAGGCTGAGCTACCAAGCCCGGCTAGGTATTAGGATTTAAGTTAGTCATTAGGCATTGTGTATGCATAAGCTTTAAAAGTTATTGATTATTAGAATATTATGATGTTAGAATTGTTGCATTATTTTTGAGGAACATTAACCAGGCATTAGGAACAGTAGGATAACTTTGGGATTGCTCTTCTCATGCTTGAGGAAACATCTTGAGGGTAGAGGGGGGCGCCCCTCATCCACCTGGCTTTGTGTTCACGTGAAAGTCTTGTGATTTTTCCTGTGAAACTTTAGGATAAAAGGCTTACAGTTTGTCCCATTAAACAGCTTCTGCACTAGACAGAATCCAGTCTCTTTCTTTCTTTCTCCTATTATCTATCCCTTCCAGATTCGCCGACGCCGCCACACCTTTCAGGGACCCCCGATTCTCTGCAGGGGCTGGCCCCCTGCACTTATACTTTTAATCTTATATTTTAAATTGTATTTTAAACCCCAAATGAGAAAACTGTATTAAAAGAGGAGGGGAACAGAGTTTCCAAAAATATTACTGTCAAAAAAGGAAAAGAAAGACTACAGAAACATTTAAGTGCAAATGAAACAAAAAAGACTAATGCAACTGTCATGAAAGAAAAAAAAGGAAATGTTCAAGTTGTAAAAAAATAAACTAAAATGTAATACCTGATTCTAGACTGTTTTCTCTAATGGACGGGCAAAAAAAAAAAACTGCTATATAGAATATTACTGGGTCAGTTGACAAAACTAAAACATAACCAGTAAATTAGATAACTTACTGTTTTTCAGAGTGTGTACATGTATACACAGATAGAGAAGACAATTAATAAAGTGGCAAAATATTAAGAATAAATGAATGTGAATAAAGAGATACACAGGTGTTCTTTATACTACTCTCATTCTTACAGCCTTTCTAAAAGTTTTACATTATTTTAAAATGAAAAAGTAAGAAAATGCACCTCTTATAAACAGCATGACTGGGTCTTGTTTTTTTATTGTGTTTTTTTAATCCAATATGGTCTCTGTCTTTTTTTTTCCCCAGCACTTTCATATTGATTTCTAGCTTGCATTGTTTCTGATAAGTCACTGATAATTTTTATAACAGTTTGCCTATAAGTAATGTGTCTTTTTTCCTCTGGCTATTTTAAAGATTGTTTTTTCTCCTTTCGTTTTCATAATGATGTGCCTAGGTGTTGATTTTCCTGCTTGGGATTAGTTGACCTTTCTGCATCTATGGGTTTATATTTTTCGATAATTTAGAAATTTTCGGTCATTATCTCTTCTGATATTTTTCTGCTCCAATCTCTCTATCCTCTCTCCTTCTGCACCCGTAACCACACAATTGTTAGGACTGTACAATATTGTTCTAGAGGATATTATGGCTTTTTTCATGTTTCATAGAGAGGTCTTTGTTCTCTTTGTGCTTTGATTTGGATGGTTGAGATGGATCAATCTTCAACTTCACTGATCCTTTCTTCTACATGTAACCTCCTGCTAAATTCATCTGGTAAATTTTTCATTTTAGATATTAATTTCTATCAAGTTTTTAATCCTGATTATGAGTCACATTTTCCTGCTTTATCACATATAACAACTATATGATAGATACTGTGCATACTTTGTTATTGAGAATGTGGATTGCATTGTCATGTCTTAAAGAGTTTTGTTCTGTCAGGCAGTTAATTTGCAGGCGATCACCCAATGCCACAGAGTCTTGGTTTATGCTTTGTTATATAAGATCTGTAGGATTCATTCCTCAACTCCTAGAACCGCCCACTCCTAAGGTACAACCTTATGCAGAGGTCACGGCTGAAAGCACAGGATGTTCAGCAAGCTCTCTCCACACTGGCTGGTCCAGACTCTAACATTTCTGAACATTATACAGTGCTGAAACCTCCATTCAGCTCACAGTGGCACTCTAGCTGATTTCTGCTCAGCCCTACAGTAGGTACAGCTTCATATCTGACCCAAGGGCTGATAGTTTAGACACTGTCCAAAAGGAGTACTCAGAGGTGAATGTGGCACTCACCTCATGCATTCTCTTCCCTCTTCTGACTTTCAGACTGCCTGAGTCTACCCAGCTTTATAGCTGCTCACAGCAAAAGGTCGCTTCATCAGGACCAGAAGCAGAAGTCCCTAATTCTAATTATTTTTGAAACAGCTTAAAATCTATTATCTTATTTCATCCTTAAAACAAACATATGACATGAAAAGCACACATTATTTCCATAAGATGGATTAGCAAACCAAGATACAAAATGTTAAATAACCAGCCTCCAACCCATAAAGAAATATTATTCAATACACAAATATTCATCAAGCACCTACTATCACATATGGTAGTTGACAAGGCAGTAAAAAGAACTCAGGGAATGTAGTTGCAACCCACATTATTTCTGCTGAACCATCAGTAAAGCATATACACTGTACCAAAAGATGTCTAATGAATGAATACCCAAGAATCCATCAACCAATCTGGTATCATGTCTATAGTCTCAAAAATGACTTTAATTTACATTCATGATTTATATTTCCCTGCAAAGACTCCTATTTGCCATACAAGCAATTTCATTTCTACATAGGTACATTTCTCAATTCCCTACATATACTTAATTTTTTTCATATTAGCAGGTACTATCTAAGTCACTTTTATGTCACTATGTCAAACTTGCTTCAGCTAACTCTTAATTGTGTTTCTAATTTTCATCTGCCAAGTCAAATATATTTTGCTGGCACATAGAGAAAAAATATAATATAATTTATAAATATCATCTCAGCAGTATCATATCAAACAGTAATATCATTCTTCTAATCTTCAACAAATCTATCAAAGTGATACATTTATACCTTACAGATTTATTCTCATCTCTCAAAATAAGCTCTTCGTCTCTCATTCAACCAGTAAGTTAACTACAAGGAAGCAGTCGACAAAATTAATCTACATGTATGTTTATAGGATAATGCTTAAGAACATTTTAATATTTACTACCAATGATATAAAGTACATTACAACAGAAAGCCAGACATCATACATATTGAGAATCTGCTCCTGTTTTTAAAGTCTGCCAAAAACAAGTTTGTTAAAAGGTTTTTTGAAGATGATAGTAATGCCATCAACAGTATCACTTTTAAATGGAATCACTTATTTCTCACCCTGTTAATGGCCCTTAAGGTAATATTTAAGGAGGCTAATTTTTGTTACTGTTGCTCTAAATCATTACTCTGTATCAAGACAACACCTTTGTAAAAGGCCCTCACCTGCAGAACATCTTGGATCTTCACCCACACATCTGCCATATCATACAATTTGATGTCTTCCTGCTGAGTCAGTGGGGTCACAACAGTGTCCTGTAGATACCCCAGAACCACAGAGTGTGCAGTGGCTACAGCATTGAACTTGTCAAACAGCAACTCCAACAGTTCCAGAAGTAATCTAGTGACATAAACAAATAAATTAATTAATTAACATTAACATTTACACACACATACATACAGATAAATGATTTTCACTGGCCTGCCAAGAGAATATCAAACTACGGCAAAGTAGCATACTACACAATGTAAGCAGCACAAATACTAGATTTCTAGCAGATCTGAACTTAGACAATTGTGTGGTCTAAGCAACTTTTTAAAACTTATCTAAGCCTCAGTTTCCTCTGTTGTAAAATGGAAATGATGTAAGAATTTAAAATCAATTGCAAAGTCTTTAAACCAGCGACCACAGCTCAATAAACATTCGTTTCCTTTTTAACATATTTCAGTGATTACACGACTATTACTCTGTATTCATATGGGCAGCTTCTCCAAGGAATTCAGACAAAGTTTTTCAGATAACGGTTCAGACGTTACACAGAATATGCTATTCCCCAGCAATACATTGGGCCCTTTGGTCAGGGATAATAATCCTTTTAATCATGGAAAGCTCTGCTTCCTACCATTCAAATGGATAGCCTCAGTTGCCTGGAAAAAAAGCACACACACACCTGCCAAGCAATCTGACTTTCACCACAGGGAGCAGCATAGGCATCCACATAACTCATTTATCATAGTGAGATATGCTGGACACATATTATTACATCAATTTTATATACTCAAGGACAAAAATGAGGTTCAAGTCCACTGGGCCTAAAACAAAAGTTGATCTCCATGGCAGTGCATTTAGCTACCTACCTCTCACTCCAGTTCTAGAACGTGGGTGTATATTAAGAGTTAGCTTAATACAGCTCTGGTTTTATGTCATATGTGCAAAGTAATTCCTCTCCTGCTGAGTCACACAGCTTCCCTGGCCAACCAGGCCTGGAATTCTCCTCTCCCCTCCTAATTGTGTGTAGTGCTTGGTCCTGCTTTAAGGAATTCTTCACTTGTGGCTCACATATGTGGCTCAATGCATTTGGGTCACATTTATTTATACATGGACATTTCACCTTTCTTCTCCACGATGAATCTTTCAGGGCAAGCACACCTTATACATCTCTCCAAACTTAGGGGCACTTAGAACAATGGTCAGCAAGTGTTTGCTGAGTGAGTTGAATGTGTATAACATGAGCCAATACAGAATATCTTGGCGTGTGAGCTGCACTGTCTATTATATGGCTCTCAGTTCACACAGTTCCTGCATAGACTGATAAGCCAACTTGGAAAGTGGGGAAAGAAAGCAAAAGAGCTTGTCAGCAGTGTCAAGTAATAAAATTTTATTACCATAAATAAGACATTATAACCATAATCTCATCAAAATGTACAGCATATTATCTATTCCTATGGCTTCTTTACTGTCCAATTATTGTAATTAATGGGCCAATGTGACAGCTCATAACTACCTCGTGATAAAACCCTAATATCTATTTGACATTGTAATTTAGATGAGACAGAATCAATAGAATTTATGTAGTACTCGCAGTCTAGAATACACATAATCCAGAAATTACACATTGTATTTTTAAGTAGAAGCCATTCTACCTTTTGACTGATAGTTCCTTTTAGTCTTTTAAAGGTCAATTAGGTCAATTCATATTTATACTCACATATGCCTAGATAATCATTCTTTCTCAACTGTGCTATTGGAGAACTACTCAAACATCAGCAGAGCGAGGTACAAACTATGAAAAGATGTGTCTAAACATAACAGTTTAAATGGTTAAATCAGTGTAAGAAAATAATTGGTATAAAACTGGTGTCTGGCATCATACAAATCAGTAATTTAATCAGTGAAAACCTGAATAAGTGAAAGGTCTACTTTTCCAATAAATATTAATACCAAGTATGTAAGACTGTGGTTCTTAAATATGAATTTGTCAACAAAATATATTTTTCAATGGTGGGTAACAAAATGAGAAGAATGAAAACAGTATGTTGACTTTCTACAAGGTGAATTTATATGATTTCACATTTTTTGTATTCCTTGGTAGAAAAACCTCCATTATTTTCTGTCATAATGGCTGCTATGTTGCCAAATATCCTTACCGGACAAAATTATAACTTAACTATAAGTTAATAGCCCAGCATTATTTTTTGAAATCATACTGAGCTATGATATTCAGAAGCCTGAGGCACATTGATACCCAATGGCCCAATGGCATGAAGTTCTAGCAACAAAGTTTTAATGGAAGAGAATGGGTCAGTGAGCTCCGTGACTGCGTACTGTCGGTGACCAGCACTGACCAAGGGTGTGTTAGGACCCGCACCAGAGAATCTGGACAGCGAGAAGACCACTCGGAGGCAGTTCTTCTGGGAACAGTCTGATCAGGACTGGAGCCGATTTTATTCAAACATTTTCCAACTTATATACCATTTTCTATACCCTCCAGCAATGTGATAATCACTCACTGGGGGCGTACAAGTTTCATGCTTTACAAACTATGCATCACAAGACCACCACGAGATCTGCAATTTCCAAGCAAACAATTCGAATTCCATGATGCCTGCCGTGCTTACATTAAGGTCACAGGTGCACAATTTCAATACAAATCGTTCAAAGTGTTTTCCATAATGTTCAATGAATCATTCATATTATACTCTTGCTCTATACCCTGATTAATACAAAAAACTTTCCTGAGTTAACTCTAGGTTCAATCCAAGTTCACTGATTCCCAATATTTTTAACAATTAATATTATCAACTTAACATTATACTATAATCTATAAGTTTAGTTAAATGACGTAACTGTCAGTTATACTATTATCCTATTACGATTTAACGTAATGCCTTATAACTCAGTTAAAACTTATTCTTAAACTACCAAACTTTACTATAATTCATATGTTTCATATGTCTAAACTTTAATTTTCATATGATCTAGTTATTGGACTTTAATACTATGCTATATCCTATTAAGCTAATACCTTATCGTTAATTCTTTTATAAATCATATAGTAACTATTACACTTGAATAATGTAGCAAAAGGAAACAAAACAGCAAGCATAGATTTACGTAGCTATGAGTGTATATGTATATATTTTATCCCAACAAGTCTACTCTAAAAATCAAATAGTAGCTGTCACACTCTTGAACAAGGAAATGCAGGTTTGCCAAGATGGCGGCCATGGGCTGAAGCAGACAGAGTTTCGGTAATTAACGAAACAAAAGAAAACGTTCTACCTGGCTAGGGGCAGGGCAACAAAACTATCATGGTAATTTAGTTTCTAATCTTAGCCCTAGGGGAAACAGCTTTCGGGAACAAGAGCTGACTACCCAGTCTACCAGGAAATAGAAGTTAAAAAATATCTAGAAAGAAGTAAAACTTAGAAAGACAGAGAGAAATAATTCTGCTATGCACTTTCCATCAGGTGTATTGAGATTTACTTATAAGTTTTACTGCCATGTATGCACACTGGTCACTAATCACACGCCAATATTATAGGTATAACTGATATCCTATGTCAGAGGCGATCTTCCAGATGGGCCTTTACAGGCCTCAGCCATGTAGCTATAGATGTTGGCTCCCAACAGCGTACCTCCAGTCAAGGCCCTCGTGTTAGGGGTGCTGTTACCTGGTTACCTCCAAGGCCAGCGAGCTCCATGACTGAGCACCTTGTCTGTCAGTTAAAGCTCCTGTGTTAGAGGTGCTGTTATCAGTTACCTCCTGGGACAAAGCGTTCCATGACTGCACACCTTGTCTGTCAGTCAAAGCCTTTATGTTAGGGGTGCCACTATCTGGTTCCTCCAGGGCCAGGGAACTCCATGACTGCACACCTTGTCTGTTAGTCAAGACCCTTGTGTTAGGGGTACTGTTATCTGGTTATCTCCAGGGCCAATATGCTCCATGACTGCACACCTTGTCTGTCAGTCAAGGACAAGTGCTGCTCAGCAACCAGGACCACACACCAGGTATAAAAGAAACTCAGTGGAGGAATAAGGTATAAGAGGAGACTCACAGTATCTATTAACACCATGGAAATGGGAATTCCTTGATAAATGTTGACACGGTCCAAGTTTCTGCCAAATCTGTAGGCTCAAGGCCAAGACACACTTGTTCATACAGTGTGGCCATCATAGCCCCAAGACAGGCCTGTTCCAGCAGTGTGACCATCAAAGCTCCAAGGTAGGTCTGTTCCTACAGTGTAGCCATCACAGTCCCAAGACAGGCTGTTCCTACAATGTAGCCATCATAGCCTCAAGACAGACCTATTCCCACAGTGTGACCATCATACCCCAAGGCAGGTCTGTTCCCACAGTATGGCCATAATAGCTTCAAGGCAGGCCTGTTCGCACAGTATGGCCATCATAGCCTCAAGGCAGGTCTGTTCCCACAGTGTGAACATCATAGCCCAAGACAGGACTATTCCTACAGTGTGGTCATTGTATTCCCAAGACAGGCCTGTTCCTACAGTGTGTGACCATCACAGCTCCAAGGACTGTTCCTACAGTATGGCCATCACAGCCTCAAGACAGGCCTGTTCCTACAACATGACCACCATAACCCCAAGACAGGCCTGTTCCTACACTGTAGCCATCATAGCCCCAAGACAGGTCTGGTCCCACAGTGTGGCCATCATAGCCTCAAGACACACCTGTTCTTACAGTGTGGCCATGATAGCCCCAAGACAGGCCTGTTCCTACGGTACAGCTATCATAGCCTCAAAACAGGCCTATTCCTACAGTGTGGCCATCATAGCCTCAAGATAAGCCTGTTCCTACAGTGTGGCCATCATAGCCTCAAGACAGACCTGTCCTCACAGTGTGGCCATCATAGACTTAAGACATGCCTATTCTTACAGAGTGGCCATGACAGCCTTAAGACAGGCCCGTCCCCACAGTGTGGCCATCATAGCCTCAAGATAGGTTCCACAGGGAAGGAAAAAAGGTATAACAGCAGTTAGGGAGAGGCAGGCCAGAAGTGTAGAGACTGTACTTATATCTCTACCTACTTTGAGATCTCCACCCATTTCAAAGAGAGGGAAGTTCTCCTCTGCTTTACCAAAGCAGAATCATGCCAAAGTAATGAAGTCCGCAACTATGCCGTCAAAATTAAAACCTTTTGTGTTTCAAATGATATCAAAAAAGTGAAAAGTCAACCCACAAAAAGGGAGAAAATATTTTCAAACCACAGATCTGATAAAAGACTTATATCAATATATAAAGAACTCTTACATGCATAAGAAACAGACAACTGAATTTTAAAATGGACAAAGGATTTGAACATACACTGCTCCAAATAATATATACGAATAGCAAAAAGCAAACAAAAGATGCAAACATCATTTGCCATCAGAGAAATGCAGGTCCAAATCACAATGAGCCAGAATTTCGACCTACCAGGACAGCTATAATCAAAAGGATCAACAATAAAAAGCATTAGCAAGGATGGAAAGAAGCTGGAGCTCTCCTACAGTGCTGTACCAAATGGTACAGCCATTTGGAAAACAGTTTGGCAGTTCCTCAAGACATTAAGCACGAAGTTGCCATATGGAGCCAGTGATTCCATTCCTACCTATACACCTAAGGGAAACACGTACACACAAAATGTATACATGAAGGTTCATAGCAGCACTATTCATAACAACCAAAAGGTAGAAACAATCCAAATGTCCATCAACTGATGAATGAACAAACAAAGCATGGTATATTCATGAGATAGAATATTACTTGGCCACAGAAAGGAATGAAGTGCTGGCACACGGACAACAGGAATGAACCTGGAAGTGATGCTGAGTAAAGTCACAGAAGACCACCTATCACGTGAGTCTATTTACATGAAACATCCAGAGTAAGCAAATTTATAGACACAGGAATACACTAGTGGTTACTCATGTCAGGGTGGGTATAAGTTGCCTGAAAAAGTCTATAGGATTTGTCTTAGGGAAGATAATGTTCTGGAATAAATAATGTGGTGATGGCTGCAAAACCCTAGGAATATACTAAAAACTGCTGAATTATATATTTCCCACAGGAGAATTGCATGATATGTGAACTACATCTTAAAATACCTGTTGAAAAAAAATACAGCAGCTGTGACTGAGTGGGAAGAGTGTTTACCACCTCTCTAGCAGAGTGGAGGAAACACACAGAACAGTGGACGTGATTCCTTTACATTCTTACTACTATGAGGACATTAACTTTTCTATTTTGATTCACTGGGTTTTGTTTCTCCTTCTTTCATAAGTAACATGCAAGAAACAAAGGATTTCCATTATTTCCCAGCATTCACACTTTCTACACTTTTAATTATGAAAAATATCTCTCAACTTCTCCAAGTGTCTCCACTTTAAAATCAAAGTCTAAATGAATACCTGTTTTAGGAACTTCACAGAGCTGCTGGAAGGACCAGATTAGAAAATGGACAGAACTAGATAAGGCAATCGCACCACATTAAAAGGAAGAAGATAGGGCTGGGGTTCCTTTGTTTGGGTTTGTGACTTGAGCAACACTGAGATAGATAGAAAGACTTAAAGTGAAGTTGAAACCCGGGAGGAGAGATGCTGGGTGTAGACCTGCCGTGACAAGTTTAAGGTGTTTTGACCTCAGAAGTTTGGAGCTCTGGAGAGGCTGACAGTAGAGAGCTCAAAAGTGATGAATATTCAAGAGGCTGTGATCACACAAGGGTAACATGCAGATCAGAGAAGCCAGGGGGGCTAGAGCTAAGACTCCAGAGGAAATCGCAGTTTTCAAAAGGAGGTTAGAAAGCAAGGAAGGAGGCCAGGGAACATTTCAGAAGACAACCTAGAAGAGAATTCTCAACAGAGTCACAGGCTACACCAGGTCAACCAGGTACAGAGGACAAAATGCACAGCTCACACTTGCCCCAGTGGTCTGGCAAGAAGCATCCTGCTGGGCGCTGAAGGGAACTCGCGAGGAATGAAAGTGAATGCTAACATAGAAAAAAGCCAAGGTTGCTGTGGACTTTCAAAGGCAGCTGTTCCTCACCAGCATGCACACTCATAGAGTAAAGGAGGACGGAAGAGGACACTCGTGATGCATCAAAGAATAAAAGAGGCTGGAGTCGTTCACATAAACAGGATGCAAATCTGCACTGGGCTAGCCCAATTTAAAGCTCCCAGAAATATGTTGCTAATATTCATAATCACGCTCCAACTGCCCACAACACAAGATGGAGAAAAGCAATGCTTGCCTTCTGCTACACTCAGGATGACCTAAGCACACAAACTCCCACTGAAATCACCCCATGCTCCACCCAACAAAATATTAAATTAAATAAGAAATAAAACACTGCGTTGCAGTTAGCTCCATTGTTTACATTCTGTGGGATCAAGGTTTCCACCACCCATTCAAAAGACAAAAGAAGCAGGCATGATCATTCAATACCTGATGATTCCTTAAACTGAATTGGATTAGTAAGAGCCTAAGAGCCTTAGAGATTTGATTTTCAATTAACTGCAATTTCTACCCTTCAGAAAAAAAATTACACACACACAGCCGTCTTACAGGTAATTTCTAAAGTCACAAAATAATATGTAATAACACCCAAGACAGTGTCACAGTCAGTGAAAGAAATATTAATCCTGGGACAGCAATGTGGCATAAATGCCAGTAGAAGCGCTGGCATTAGAGGCCGACATCTGAACATCAGCTCCCTGCTAAACAGACACAGGACATTGAGCACATCACAGACTTCCCCAAATCCAGCCTCCTCACTCACAGTTTCCTAATCAGAAATTGACTGTATGTGAATGTCCACTAAAAACAGCAAACTAAAAGTGACAGTGAGCCGGACTCAGTGGCTCAGCCTGTAATCTCATGCTTTGGGAGGCTGAAGTGAGTGGATTGCCTGAGCCTGCGGGTTCGAGACCCACCTGAGCAACTTGACGAGACCTCATCTCTACAATAAATAAATAAAAAAATTAGCTGGGCGTGGTAGCACATGCCTGTAATTCCAGCTACTTGGAAGGTTGAGGCGGAAGGATCGCCAGAGCCCAGCAGGTCGAGGCTGCGGTGGCCGGGAGCGGCCACTGCACTCCAGTCTGGGCAATAGAATGAGACTCCAATTAAAAAAAAAAAAAAAGTGACAGTGAACTTACTTCTATATCATAAACAGTTATCATCTAGAAAGAAGGCAAAGGGTAAGAGAACCCATGTGTTTGCAAGGCCAGCTGCCCCTCCATCCTTCCTGCAGCTGGGGGTGGCAAACCCTGCTTGTATTCCCTAAGACGCAGGCATCATTCTCATGAAAGCCCCTCTTTTACTGAACTGGTTGGACTTTGGGTTCTGTCACTCATAACCAAGAGCCCTGCTACACAGAGCAGAAGCCAATTCCCTCCTTCATCTGTGATTCCATGGTTCCTCCAAAGATGTTACTTGGAGCTGAGAGAAGTGACAACACAGCAGCGGGCACAGCCTCTTGGGCCAGCATCTCGAGGCCAGAACCTCCGCAGACAGAAACCCTGTTCAAGCTTCCTTGTAATCACACCTCTCCCTCAACACACAGCCCAGTGTCTGGAAAGGAGAAAACAGTCAAATTCTGACGGCAAACTGAGTTGTTGAGGAAAGGAATAGGCAAAGTATTAGAAGTTTTTCTTCTACAGGGGGCAGGCAGCTAAAGCTATCACAATAGAGGTGATCCCCAGGAAAATAAGGCTGAAAAGAGATGTTGACAACTATGACAAGAATGACCATGACAAAGACAACAATAACACACTAATAACAGCCACTCATTACTAATGATCACAACATGCCAGGCACTACCAAGTGCTTCAATCAGAATATCCTGCTTAATCTTCAGGATGACCCTATGAGGAAGGGATGACTTTCACCCATTTTATAAACAAGGAAATGGAGGCTCAGCGATAAGAAGAGAACCAAGAACATGATTCTGGAGGCTGTCTCTTTTAAGGGTGTTAGAAAAAAAGCAACAATTTAAGAGGGGAGGCCCAAGAGGGCTTAGCACTCTACACTGCTGTAGAAGCCAGGCCTGGAGAGTACCACTGGAGTCATCCACACTGCCCCTGTCTGTGCTGTCTGTATTGTCCATACTGATGCCATTTTCTCACTGTAAAGGGTTTTCACCCCAGTACCCTCTTAAAACATCTCAATCCTACTGTCCCAGGTCATCATTATGTCCAACCCAGTACACCCTCTTCAGTCTTTACTCAAGCAGCTACTGCACTGGTTTCTGTTGTCTACTCATTCCTTCTCAAAACACTGTCTCTCATTGGCTCCTCTGCCTTCCCTCTCAGGGTCCTCTTACTCGCCTGCTCCTTAAATCTCATGGACGCTTTCTCAATCTTCATTTGCCCTCTAGGTGAGCTTACTCACCACTAGGTCTTCAAGTAACCAATCAGCCACATTACTCCCCTGAGCTGTAGACCACAAAACTGTATGACTTAACTGGACCTCAGCATATTCCTCCCCAGTCCTCCTTCATGGCCCTGGCAAGTACACCTGATGTATCCTCCCCTCATCCCTGAGCACACCCTGTCTCCTCACTCCACCTCTTAACTCTCTCTCCAAAGGGCCACTCCATTCCACGGCCACCACACCTGCTCATGCAGGGCACATCCCCACTCCTGGGATTAGGAGATTAGCCCCTGAGTAATCTCCTTCTCCAACCCTTGCCTCTCCCTTTCTGCATGAACTTCTGAGAGTGGGAGTTTCTGTGTGATCACTGCATTCCAGTATCTGCATGACACTGATAGTCAATCAGGCATATGATAGGCAACAAAGGAGCATTTGTTGAATGAAGGAATGAAAGTATCAGCTTCAAGCCAGGCTCGGTGGCTCAGACTGTAATCACGCGCCTTTGGGAGAGTGAGGTGAGTGGAATGCCTGAGCCCGCAGTTCGAGACCCGCCTGGGCAACTTGGCGAGACCTCATCTCTACAATAAATCAAAAATTAGCCGGGCTTGGTAGCGTGCGCCTGTAGTTCCAGCTACTTGGAAGGCTGAGGCAGAAGGATCGCCGGAGCCCAGCAGGTAGAGGCTGCGGTGGCCAGAAGCGGCCACTACACTCCAGTCTGGGTGATAGAGTGAGGCTCCAACTCAAAAAAAAAAAAAAAAGGAAAGAAAGTATCAGCTTCAGCAGAACAGGACAGAGAGGCCTGGTTATAGATAATAAGTGGTGAGAAATAAGTGTTATGGATTATACTATCCTGACTTTAGAAGCCCATAACAAAAACATATCTCACACAAAACTATGGCCTCACAAAGGTAACCTTATCAACCTAACCATGAGAACATAAGGAAGTATAGTTACAAGCCGAACAATATGTTTTAATGCTGACTTTAATAATGCGTCAATAAAATCTATTCTATATGTAAAATGCAGAAAAGTGTCAGGATGAAGATAGCATTTATTCTCTAAACATACATCCAATTACCTGGCAGGCTGTAAAACCAGCCCTCTCACAGATATGAATAAAACATTACTTATTCTCCAGATCTTCTACCAGCCTTCCAATGGCAGAGATCCCCAGCATCCCACCTTCAAGTGCCACCATGAAAAAAGGCAGAGGCTAAGAAGTAAACATTGAGAAACAGTCCCAGTTGCACAAGGCATGAAGTATCTAAGGTATAAGGCTACATCATCAAGTTGTGAGACGTATTCAATATATAAGGTGAGACAAGACTATCGGAATCTAAATTTAACATCCAGGAAACCTTGAATTAGTCATTTGGCTGGAAAACTCACTCTTGCAGCCAAGCAGTTGCCTTACTTGGTCACGAAGCAAAGACACACACAAGGTAGAAAACCAGTTCTGTTCTACTACATATCTGCTGAGTCCTTAATGTCAAGGCTCTGTGTTTTCCCACAGAGAGACAAAAGCAATAACCATGGCACGTTTATTTCCCCATCACTATGTTTAAAAGGCAGGAAAGTAATGACCTCAGAGCTTAGATATTATATGAAAAATTAAAAGAAATTTACCCTCAATTCTATCAGAATGGTCTTGGTTTTTACCAGCCTGTATCTCACATATACATTTTTCTTGATAAGCTTGGCTGAGCTAGCATTTTTCATTTCTAACAGGACATAGATCCCATTTAATCTTCAAGGTTATCTAATACCTACTTTTAAGGGATAGAGATAAGTTTTACTACTTATTAATAACAGTCTTGATGTAAAAAGAAGTTACTATTTGAAGAGTGCTGACTAATTCTCCATCTGCATCATGAAAAGAACTAAGAAAAACTATCAGTAATGCAGAATGAAACACAGCAAAAAAACAAGAATACTGACTGGGGCCTGGCACCAGTCACTTCCTCCATCTCTCCCTTCTCTGTCAAGTCAGGGTTCTGAAATCTGGAGGGATGACCTTGAACATGTAATTCTGAGGTATGGCAAATTAGTAGCTAAAATCAACAAATAAACTCATGCCCTCTTCCTCTAAATTATCAGTATCATTCTTTCAAAAGCCCTTCCCCTCACTTCAAAAATAATATTTCATCATAGTGGAATATCAGAAAAATTATCCATAAATCCATTCCCAGAGATAACAAAAGTTAAGATTTCAGGTATATATTCCTAGTGCAAGAATGTGCAAGGTCTCTAGAGGAATTGTTTGAGTAACTAAACTTGATTCTGAAGTGACCTGATTATAGTCCATCTATTCTGCAGCCGCTAATCACTCTTCTTAACATATCTGGCTCCTCACAGAGGCCTGGTGTTGCTGTTGATCACGGCTGGGGATGGGAGGAAATGGGAAGGGTGCAAATAGTGACCTTCTGAGGAACACCAAAATCAAGCCCAGGAAATGAGTTCAGAATATCATCCTTATATAAGCCAGAAAGCGAACCTACCTGGTGGAAAAAGACTACTTCTAATCTTAATCCCACCACCACCAAGCTTTGTGAACTGTCAAATTATTTCTGCTTTCCCATTTCTCTGGGTAAATCTGGGATTAATAATAATGCCCTGCCCGTGAGAAGGCCAGTGGTGAGATACCAGATGGCAGACTGCTTTGCAAAGCATGGATGTTACAAAGCTGCAAAACTCGATGGTATGTGCAATGCTAGAAGGAGTGCTCCCAACTTGAGCATGATAAGAATCATCTAAGTCATAGAGGCCTACAGGCCCTGCACCCAAAGACTCCAATTTAATCCCTACAACCTCCCAAAGGGACAATCTGCATTTCTAACTCTCAGGTGACACTGGTGCTGGGGGGTCCTTAGACCTACTGTGAACAGTGCTGGGACTTTTTTTTTAGAAAATCACTTCCTCTTGTTAAAAAAATTACCTGCTTTGGGTCTTTTTCTTATTTATACATTCATTAAAAACTCTTGGGCATGTAATATGTGTCCAGTCCTAAATCAGGATGCAAACATTAAGTTAACTTCCCTCTTATAAACTCAGTCCAATATGATTAGAGGCTACAGTCAGGGGATCAGCCAGGAGCTAGAGGAGCCCAGATAACACCAAGCACAGCCTAATATACACGTGAAGGCACTTTAATCACATATTACATCACCCTACATGTCACCAAAGGAAGGATTTCCTTTGATACACTTTCTTTGGTTTGTTTTTCCAATGAAAAGAACCTGTGTCAGTTTGAGCTTGAAGCACCTTTTCTATCATGACACTAACAAATGCATAAAAATGACAAGACCTAAGGCAGCTCCCACTCTTCCAAATAGAGAGGTGGACTTGACACTGCATGATGGCTGGCAACTGAATAAAGTTGTAAACACCCATGAAATAGATTGTATCTATCATTCCATTGATAGATCTCAAAGTTGAACCTGTTTAGTATGTAAAACAAAAATTCAGAGCAGTTTTTTCTTTCTACTTTGCCAAATACAAAAAAAGATTTAAGAAATGTAATATTGAGCAAGATCTCTGGCCTATTTAGCAAAGAAACCTTTGTCTAGAGACTATAACCAAAGGACTATATGCACTCAGAAAAACAGCTGTCCAATCTCATGTTTACGAAAGAACTATGAACATTATTGACATTACTAATTAACCTTAGATGTTATGGAGCTATTATCAATTAATTTATTTTAGTCTTACTAGAAAGTATATAGACTTGAGACCTTCCAAGGGAATAAGTTGTATATTTTAGTTAACAACTAGAGTAATATGTCTCATATGTAAAAGAATTAATTCCTTTCATTTGTCCTAAAAATATTTCAGTTGAAGCTTCAGGGGTTATATCCTAGTTGAAGAGTAGTAGAATTTCTTCTGTATGTCCCTGGTTCATCCTATTCATCTCCATTCAATATTTAATAGTTGGGTATATTTAAAGCATGTTCTCACTGATACGTGTAATCAAAAGTAGAGATTTAATCATCATCACTGAAGTTAAATTTACTTGCTTCCCGCTTGCTTTGATTCGAATTAACTACTCATCTAAATTACATCGAGGCCCTTCCTGATTCCAAGCATGTCCAGGTGCTACATGCAGTGCCTGGGAATGGCTGTAAGAAACCACAAGGACAAATGCCTGACCTTGCTTCAAAGCTGCTCTTAAATAACTTTTCTGTAAAGTAAAATGACCAATTTCACCAAGTCCTGCATTTCAGATACTTAGAAGAAGAGCAATTAATATAGAAAGAAGAGATGAAAGGAAGTGCTACTCATGTGAAAGAGAAATGCATGCCTGGCTCTCACTGTAAGTCTGAAAGAAGCCATGAACAGTATTTCATTCATTCCTCTTTCCATAAACATTGTACTTGCACTTTAAAACTATGGTTGGGGCCTGAACCTCTAAGATTTCCTCGCAGATAAAACCACTTTATAGAATGCTTTATTACATCAATATGCCCCCATACTTAATCCTAGCCTCCAAATTTTAAAAGTATTTTTACAGCACATTTTTTTCAAATTTTAGAAACAATAATCCAATGTATTTCTGAAAACCTAAAGCCTGAGAAAACAGGAGGGAAACAAAACAAGTTTTAGAAAATGAGGCAAAAACCAATCTTGAAAAGAACCATGACTAAAATCAGTGATTCAGTGTTAGTACCACTCATCAATCATGTAGCTGACACTGACAATTACATGACAGACACATAGGTGGTAGAAATGAAAGGGGTGTACAATTTCTTACAAGACAGTGTAATAAGCATCCGCTGTGCTTAAAATTAGTGTGGCCATTCCTTCAGATTCCAGGTGTCTCAAGATATAAGCATGAGGCCATATAAGTACTAGAGAAGTTTCAAAACTTCTATTTATAACCTAAGAGTGGGAAAGATCTGAGTTTGACACAAAATCCAGAAGCTATAAAAGAAAACATTGATAAATATAGCCTCATAAAAATTAAAACAAATGTCTACAAGCCTAGAAACATCAAAAAGTCAAAAGAGAAAGAAACTAGGAGACGTGGCAAAATAAATTCCAAAGACCTAATTTCTTAAATATATAAAAAGTTCCTGCAAATCAATAAAAAGATCAAAATACTAGAAAAATAGTTCACTGAAAAGGAAATACACATAACTTGAACACTGAATTAATGGGAATTTCAAACACTAAAAACGTGAAAATCATAGATAATAAATCACGTTGCTCCCATCACCCTGCTTCAATAAGCATAATTCCACAGCTTCTTTTATTCATATCTTCACCCACTCTCAACCCAGATTATTTTGAAGCAATATATCCAAATATAACAGATAAAATGACAACAAACTACTTTTGTAAAAATAAAAAGAAGTTTAGCCTCACTCATTAAAATAAAAATGCAAATCCAAACCACCTTAGAAATACAATGTTTCACCTCTCAGGCTGGCAAAGATAAAAGCATTTCATAATACAATCTGTCCACAAGAGAAGACAGAAACTCTCAAATCTTATCTATGACATGAAAAACTGGTATTATCTCTTAGAAAAGCCCATTTGTCAATAATCAAAATTTAATCAGCCACAGAGGTCAGCAGAAACTGTGACATGGCACTTCAAGAGTCTGATTGCTCTCCTTAAAGCCATGCTAACTGAAGAACTAGAATAACAAGCGGTAGGTGTTATCAAATGAACAGCGCTTGGCAACTACAATCAGTATAAAGCAACAATAAAAGCTTCTTTGCTTTATTTTTTACTTTTTTTTTTTTTTTTTTTTG